>NW_025396495.1:0-14717 GCF_016433145.1 Gracilinanus agilis | reverse complement strand
CAGCAGCCTTTCTAAATATTTCCCTGGTCTCCAGCTCTCCCTCATGGCTTCCTCCCACCCCCTGCTTCACCTTCTGAGTTGAAAACTTGGCCTCATAATTCCTGAACAAAAACTGGACCTTTCTCCAGGGCTCTCTTATCCTCCACATCTCACCTAGCTCAGCTGTCTCCTTTTCCTCTCTAGCCTCAGGATCAGAGGAAAAGGTCATTCTCCTAGCTGAAGAAAATCTCCTGTACCCATTGTTCTTTCATCTTCAGCCTTTCCCACACTAATGAGCTAATGACTCTCTTCCTCTGGGAACCAATAAACCATTTCTCCCTGATACTTCAAACACTCTCACTTGTTCTCTTACTCTGCATGAGATACTGTCCAACATCTGTCCTTGGGTTCAGGGTTAAACTGCTAGAGATGGCCATTTGCAAGGAGTTGTGTCATTGCCTTTCTCTTATTTTCTCTGTGATATTTCCCCCCAGAATCCTCAGTCTGGCTTTCCTGAAGGCTCAGGCCACCTCTCCCCATTAGACCTCTCCAGTGCTCCTCCTCTTCAGAGCCTTCCCTCTTGTGTCTGGTTGCCCTGGAGTGAAGATGGGATTTATCCCTTCCCTTCTTTTAAATTTAATCAACCAAAGTAAGACACCCCTGCTTAAACACTGAGTAAGGGAGGTTCACAAACCACTTACAAAAGTGGTTTGGACCTCCAGAAGTAACTGACTGCCCCCACTGGGCAGTGCTAAGAAAATTAAAAACTGCAATTCATCCCAGTAAAGTTGAGGAAGGGACAGAAAGTGATGTAAAAGTTTTTACAAAGGGCCTTAACTTCCTGTCAGGAGGTCTTTCGAAGGCTTTTGAGCTCTTGAAGGATCTTGGACTGGAATGGCAACGTGGAGCTAAAACTTGGGTGAGTGAAAAGCTGACTCCTTCCCTGGTTTCTGGAAAGATTAGCTCCAGGGAGGTTTCCCCTTATTGGAGGATGCCTTGTGGGTAGAATCCTTATTTAATTTACCACAGGCCCCCCCGGTTGAGGTAAACAAGCCCTGCCAGAGTTGAGCCAGATACCAGAAAAATATTTAGAATGATAGGATAGACATCCTCTCTACCCTCTTTCATTTCTCCACTTTCACTCTTTCTACCTTGTCTGTAAATAAAAGCTGCTAAAAGTCTTTTTGACTCGGAATGTATTAATTTTGAAATTGGAGAAGGCAAAATTACCTTAGAATTCTCTTAGATTTTAGTCAAACCCCTGAATTTAATTCCTTATAGACCTAGAGGGTTTCTACAGAACTGTAGGCATGCAGCTATCTGCTCCAGCAGAGGGTGAGCTCCATGAAGGCACGGGATGTCCACTGCAGTCCTTTATGTCCCCTATAACTTAGCCCCAGACTCAGCACAGAGCAAGCACTGATACGTGTTTCTGGATACCAAAGAGCTCAGAGGGGATAAGCTCAACCCTTCTGGCACCTGCAGGAGACTTCCACACCCTTCAGTCCCAAACACTGTCTTCTTGAGGGTCACAGACTGATCCCATGAAGGGAGCTGATAGGAAATGGAGTCCAATAACCTCATCTTAGAAATGGGGAAACTGAGTCTCAGGTGTTCAGTGACTTGCCCAAAGAGCTCCTACTAAAAGCTCTGAAAAAGAATTCAAACTACGGTCCTCCTGCCCCCAAATCTAGCCCTAGCTTCACCAGAGCACCCAGAAGCCTCTGGTCACCCCGGCTGTCCCAAACCTCTTTTCCTCTCTCTAACCTGGGCAGCAGCTCCTCAGGCCTTCTTGTTCCAGCATCCATAGGGCTTTCCTCTGCTCCAAAGAAGAGATCTCGTCTTCAGGGGGAGCTGGAAGCCCTGGGCATGGGGAATCAGTCAGGGAGGAGGATGGAGAGAAGGTCCTCAATGAGTTCTCTTTGGGGAAAGGTGGGGGAATCCTGTGATTCCACTCAATGGGGTTCCCCCAGGAGTCTGCCCCAGTGTCTGTAATGCATGAGTCCTGCGTAGGATGTGCCTGTTATCCTGCTGGGAGAGTTGGAATGACCAACAGTCCCCTCTGCCATCCTGTTCTGGTCCATTCTGGCAGAAACTCCTAAACTCCCAAACCAGGGCCAAGAGTCAGTGTTCTGGGTCAGTCTGAAGCCCCAGAAACAGGGATCTTGTCCACCATCCCTGCCTGCTCCTCCCTCCCTGACACCTCTGAGCCTCGTGGCTTCTTCTCTCCCTGAGTCTCTGCCTCCTCTCCTGGGGAAATCAACAATCCTCATTGGGTTCAATGCTGTCTCTCAGCCAGTCCATTTATGCAGACAATATTAGAGGAGGGCGAGAAGGGCCTGTAGGAGGCTTTCACAGACTCCTGAAGGAGAGTCTCCCCAGAATTTAGAGTGGGGAGATGGCTGGGAAACCAATCTGGAACCAGAACATTAGGTTCTAGGACATTTTCTTCAGAGAAGATGGACCCAGTCCATATTTCCATTATCTGGAAATGAAAGGCAGCTAGAAGGGGAGGGGGTAAGGGCCTGGGATTAGAGGCAGGAAGGCCACAGTTTACATTTCGACACAAATAGCTGTTATGTGGGGGCCTCAGGACAAGCCACTTAATAGAATTTATTTCCTCAGCTCTAAAAGGGGATAATGTGTCACTGAATTAGGAAGATGAAGGTGAGAAAGAAGTGCCAGAATATTGCAGAGAAAACTCTTGGTAGAGCCCCAGGCCAAGAGCAGGTCATTATAAATGCTTCATTCCTTCCTTCCCTCCCTTCCTCACTGGTTCTCCTGGAGGCTTAGGGCAATAGGAAGAAAGACTAAGGACAAAGCATCTCTCCTGGGGACACCTAGGGGCTGTGATCTACCAGTTTATGCTGGTTATAGAGAAAAAGATCCCCAATACCAGATCCACCCCAGAGAGGAAGAGGGTAGATGGAAAACTCTCCAGAACAGTTTTCCTAGATGGGTTTGGGAGACACAATTCTGAGCAAGGGAGAGGCAAGACAGAATCAGCTCTCAAATTACTTCCACATCAGAGATTCTCCAATACTCATTTGATCTTGGTCTTTAGGAGCACCAAAGGGAACCCCCAAGGTCCCATTACACAATGCAAAGTCCTTTTACAGGAGAACCTGGCAGCAGGAGGGTCCTGGCTCTGGGACTGGGCATACCAACCCTCATGTGTTCCTCATGACAAAAAACTCCTCCCAACTCTGCCTCCTGCTGAGGGCCATATTCCCTTGGATGGCAGACTTGGACAGCAGGGAGAGGCTCCTTACCCACAGAGAGCAGGTTCCGGGTGTTCTCCAGCATCACCTCCTTGTACAGCTCCTTCTGGGGAGGGGACAAGAGGCGCCACTCCTCCCTCGTGAAGTCCACAGCCACATCCTTGAACGTCACCACCTCCTAGAGCAGCCCAAGGCAGAGCACAGAGGGCTGAAAGCCACATCACACCAAAGAGCCCACCTCTGGTCAGTTACAGGAGGAAACTGACACACAGAGAAGGGAGGGGCCCAAAGGTCCCGCCCTTGGTCAGTGTCAGAGCCAGCACTAGAAGCTGAGTCTGTAAGAGCCCAATGGAGGCTTGAGAGAAGCAGCTCCATGACCCTCCAGAACAATGCTGAGGAGTTTCTATGGTGTGAAGGAACATATCTAGGGGACCTCCAGTTCAGCTTTGATCCCAAGGGCCCCAGTCAGTGGTGGGATGTAGGTGTCAGTCATGTGTCTGTTGCTGTGTCCTAGAGCAGCCAGAAAAACTGAGTCACCAACATGCCAGGGCCTGAGCCACAGAGGAAGCAGGTGGGAAGGTAAAAGGCAGGTGAGGGAGGGAGAGGGGGCTTTTGTGCCTCCCTCAGAACTAACTGGCTCTCCCGGGGTTTCTCTCAGAGGTTTCCTGATCTCTTGATCTTTGGCAAGCCCAGCCTGAGCAAGCTGAATCGAGGAGATCTACAAAGGCTGAGACCTCTCTCTCTTTACCAATAATGATCATCAATCTGATAATGAGCCCCCAGATCCATTTTTACTCATCACATTCTGGAAGGCACGAGAAAGCAGAGAATGTATTGCAGAGATTTCTGGGACTCAGGATGCAGCCCAGGTGACTCTTCCTCACAGAAGGCTGAGCTGATCTTGAATCATTTATTTATGGATCCTATTTACCAGTAACTGCTGTTGTCTAGTAACTCACTGCCTGAGTCCTGGTTCTCTGCCTCCTGACTCAGCTCCACATTCGGCCAGCTTGTAATAGATGAAGTGCAGAATCCAACTCTGGGGCACTTCTTCAGAGTTCTAGCCTCATTTCAAAGCATTAGCTGACCCTGGAAGATTCAGACAAGCCCCAGGGAGTCAAGTCTAGTCTTTCTACACCCCTGACTCATCTCAGATGTCTGGGTTGCTGCCCAAAGTCGGGGCCCTGACCTTGCACTGGATGCACACAAGAATCTCTTCTTAGTCTGAGGAGAGGAGGAGGGCTGAGGCATTGCTGGCCCCTTATTATTGATTATTCCAATCAGTCACAGTGTTCCTGTGATTATCCCACCTCTATAACCAATTGTGACCCTCCATCCTGAGACAGACATCACTCAGACTGTTCTTTGTTCCGAGCTCCCCCAAACCTAGCCTTCTCTATAGGGTTTGGAGGATAACAGAGGCAAACCCTTGACTCCTTTTATTGACAGGCAACATTCCCCTTCTTGTCCTCCTTGGAAAGGTACCTCAAGTTTACACTTTAGTTAAATTTCTCTCCCAACACCTGCAAATGTGAGCTTCACAATTTTGGACAGAACCGTAGATATTCACTAATGAAGAGGAGTCTACAGCATTTTTAGGAAGAGGTGAGGAAGGGAAGACATCATTTGCTTCTTGAACACCCCAAGCAGCAGAAATGCAGGAGGAGTGAATAACTGAAGACAACAATAGCAGCAGAACATCAGAGAGAGCAGAAAGAGAATTCTTTTAAAAACTACATTCAAGGAGAAAGGGAGGAAGGAGGAAACCCGGAAGGGCTAAAGGTGAAGACAGAGGGGATCATGGGAAGAATCGCTTGGCTTCCCACCTGCTCCAAGAGGATGCTTCTTGTGCTGGACTGCAGGACCACAGGGGAGGAGAGGTAGATAAAGAGAAGACAGGGACACACCCAGGGCATCTTAAGGACCAGAAACTTTCATTTCCATTCTGTCTACATTCAGTACCTGTTCTGCCCTTCTGGGGATTCCCCAAGGGGCAAAAGACAGTCCTTAGCCTCTAGGAGCTCACAGTCCAGTGGTGGAGGGAGAAGAAATGCAGACTCAAGTGAAAAGAAAGCAAGTTCTGTCTAGGAGAAATAGGGAAGAATGGAAAGAATGAAGGCACTCTAAGAGGTGTGAAGAGTGAATCAAACTCTCTTTGTCTATCAATTAGAAACCTTTAAGTTAATCAAAATCTTATGTACCCCTACTTAGTACCTCACCAGTAACTAAGTATGAGTGTTCAAAGTCACTTGCAAGAGTGGGTGATGTAACAGGAAATGGATAGAGATAGGATAACATTTAAGAGAAGTGGAAGGCTGTCTCTAAGACACATAATAGGAACTTAAAGGAAAGGATTTTTGCAGGCAGAAGGCAGAGGAGGAACAGTTTGGTAGTGACAACTGCTAGAGTAGGTGAAGTAAAATAAATGATTAAAACTAAAACTGGCCAACTGATCCCCACCCTGTATACCTGCTTGTTGTGTAACTACAAAATGTTCCTGTTAAAGTTCCAGGAATTACAAGGTCCCCAAGTATGTCTGCACCCCATCATCTTCGGGGCAAAAGTCCTGTTTCCTCATCTTCAAAGCAAAGCTCTGTAAGCCCCAGGCTGAGACCCTGTCTTCAATGTGAAGTTCTGTTTTCTGATAAGCATTAAACCGAAACCCTGAAACATATATAAACTCCATCCTGACTACCACCTTGAAGCTCCTTGGCTGAGCTCCCCCATCGAACGCTAGAAATAGACTCCCCTTTGCTTGGATTGCATTGTCTCTGTGTGTTCCTCGAGTGGTCATACACTCAGACACTAACATTTGGGGGCTCATTCGTTGGATGTGACCTCCTAAGGACCAGCAGGACAGGTGAAGTTCTCTCCCAGATTTCTTGGGGACTTCCCAGAGGTGAGAGTTGTGTCTGTGCAATTTGACTGATTGCGTGACTGTTTATGGGGGGAAGCCCAACTCTGGATGGGCATAAGGCTTAGTGGATGGCTTAATTACCGTTCCTTCTGGGCGAGATAGAAGGATATGCTATGCCAAGTCCCCAGGCGAAGGTTGGATTCCTCACCTGTTTTTGAGTGATGACTGAAGATTACTGCATTTCCTGTCTTCCGTGAGGAAGCAGGTCACGGAAAGTCGGGAAGTGAATCAATTAAGATGGGTGGGAAGGGAGTAGTCTGAAATCTTGGAGACAAAATACGTAACTTCAGAAGGTTGGAGGACTTCTGTCCCCTGGGAATAATTAGGGGGAGTGCAAGGTCAGAATCCTTGGCGGGATTAGATCCCAGGAAGCCCCGTGGTAAACACACCATGGGCACAGAGCAAGCATTAAGGCACTGCATCCTTTTAGAAGGATGCCAGGAAAAGCATTTGGACCCTGGGTCTTTTTAGAAGGACTCCAGGGAAGGAGGGGTGGAGCCCTGAGCAAACTCCCACCCCGACACCAGGAAAATAGTATTTTTCTCTCTCTAGGAAGATAGATTTAAGACTACTTTGTAGATACAGCAATCTCTAAGAAATGGCAAATTTAAAAGTGACCAGAAATTTTTCCTCTCTGCCCCCCCCCTTCAGAAGTGGCTGGCTACTCTCGCTTTTTTGCTTCAGCCAGAAAAAACAATTCTGTCATAGTTTTTTCTTTCCTCTTTGAAAGGATGTCCATTGAAGCATGAAGAAAGGTATTTAAGGAACAAAATTCATCACGTCAGCCAGCTCCTTGCTAAGAGTTAACCCTTTTCTGACTCATTCTTTTTCATAGAATTCTTTAGTCATGGAGATATGAATTGTAACAATTGATCTTTTGCCAGGATGAAAAGAAGAATCTAGCTTACATAATTTATATTTTATATTTGTCAGTGTGTGTGAAATACCCAGGAAATGTGTCCTTGATCAGACTGTGTGTTATATGTTGTTTGTCTGTGATGATAATGGGAAGGTTACTCGTTGGGAAAAATAAATCTCTCTCTCTCACTCCTTCATTCGTTCCAGAAGAATGGGGAAGACAGACAGAGGTGTTTGAGAAATTCAGAAAATAATGTCTTATTTTCTGAATGTCTTAAACAAGATGACTTAATTGGTTAAAAGAAATCTTATTCTCTGCTCTTATTAAGGCAAGAGTTAAACAAACTGATCTGTCAAACATTTCCCCTTCCATTTCTCACTGGTCATGAGAAAGAGAACATAGAAATTAAAAGACAGAAAAAGGGACAAATTTGATCCCATCACCAAATTCTACCAACAGGTTAAGTACTGAGATATATATCTAATGAAAATTACAAAAGATTCTAAAATGCAATCTAAGAAAAACTTATTCAGACAGAAAGCAATGATTCTGAGTTGTGTACAGAAGTATAGAAATGCAGCTTAACTTTCCTAGCTAGCCAAAAAAAACATTAATCTTGCTCAGTGCTTATCCAAGAGTGAAAAAATTTCTTTAAACAATCATGAATTTAACCTAACATTAATCAGACTGGGTTAGTGAAAATTTAACTTAAAGATTATTAGAACAATGCAATTAATTGGCTTGCATTTCAAAATTAGACCCCTTTAGACAGAGACTGATCCATGAGAAAATTATATGTTGAGAGCAAATCATCCATGCCGCTCCAGTTCAGCAGGAAGTAGTAATGAAAAGTTTAAAAAAAAAACAAAACATCGTCCATTTTCCCCAAAACTCATGGCCCTTTCTGTACCCATTAGAATATATTTGTTAAGGAATTGAATAGGTATTGATGGTATAGTGTAAATTTATTGACTACTAGTTAAAAAAAAATGGAATTTCAGTTAAATTTAAGAATGCACAAAACTTATATTGAAAAGTTATCTATTAGGATTTACAGTGTGTGAAATACTGATTTGAATGATCAGATTTACCAAAAATGCTTATCAGATTGAATTTGAGGATTGCTAAATAGAAATATAAAGCATATAAGAAATTAATATCAACTCATTAAAAGATGTGAGATGATATAAAGAAGATTTTATGTGATCGAAAAATTTGGGTAAACATATGAGTATGTAAAATTGTTACTCTAAGATCTGTACCATCATATTAAGCAATAGGTAAAAATATAATTAACATTAGAGTTTCAAATTTTGGTAATTCAAAAATAATATATGCATCAAGAATCCGGTATATTATGAATATAGAAATTTGGACAGTATTGTAAAAATTATTTTAAAAGCATGTGCAATGTATGAGAAGGAATTCATGATCTAAGGAATAACATGCAATTTGTTTAAGAAATATATTATGAGTAAGAACAAGCGAGTAGAATAGCCGCATGTGAACAGACTCAGAGAGGTAGTGACCAATCAAGCATGACTTACCAGCTTAGCTCTGTAAAGTGAGAAAAAAATGAGCAAGAAGCTAATAGCAACTTTATAATATCTATAGTACTGTTCAAAAATTCAGGTTTCCCTAATTGGAAACATCAAAACCCACCTCTCTCTGGGCAACCCCAGAAACTAATTGATTTGGTTGAGTCCATTTTCTTGACTCACAATCCCACTTGGGACAACTGCCAACAACTCCTCTGAACCCTCTTTACCATGGAGGAGCTCGACCGCATTTATGCTGAAGGGCACAAATTGGTCCTTGGCGATGATGGTCGGTCCACTGTGGACCCCACCTGCCTTGCTGCTGTCTTTTCTGTCACCCGTTTGGATTGGGACTTCGCCACGGAGAAAGGTAGGGAGCGTCTTTGAACCTACCACCAGACTCTCTTGGCCAGGCTCTGGGCAGTGGCCCCAAAGCCTACTAGTTTGGCTAAAATTGAATCTATACGCCAGGGCCCTGAGGAAACTCCAGCGGCGTTTTTAGAACGCCTACAGGAGGCATTTAGGATTTATTCCCCCTTGGACCCCATGGCCCCCCTGCTAGTCAGACGTGGTTCTCCTGGCGTTTGTGAATCAGGCAGCCCCTGACATTAGGAGAAAGCTCCAAAAGCTGGACGAATTTGTTAACCAGCCTCTCTCTGACCTCAAAATAGCGAGAGTATTTAATTCATGGGAAACCCTGGAGGAAAGGGCAGAGCGATTCAGACGGGAGGGTCTTGAACCCGCATTCTAGCCGCCGTTTCCCCAGGGGACCCCCACCCCGAGACTTCCCCAGGGGACCCACCAAGACTTCGGGAGGCTGCTTCCACTGTGGGTACCCAGGCCACTAGAAACATCAGTGCCCTCAGTTCCAGTGAAGGGAGGGACTTGCAGGCCACGCTGGCCCCTATGGCATGGCCATCCCTCACCAGCCCTCACCCTAGAGGAAGAGGATTGAAGGGATGGGTCTTGGGCCCCCTCCCTGAGTCCTGGGTAAAGGCAAACATTGAGGGGAAATCACTCCCTATGCTAGTAGACACGGGAGTGGAGCACTTGGTTTTAATAGCCTCTTTTGTAAACTTGCCCTCTAAGTCATCCTGGGTCCAGGGTGTGGCCAGAGTTCACCGGTATCCTTGGAGCAGCTCCTGTACGGTCAACCTAGAAACCTGACAAGTCACCCATTCCTTCTTGGTCATTCCAGACAGTCCCGCACCCCTCTTAGGGAGGGATTTGTTACATAAGATTGGGGCCCACATCCAGTTTTCTGCAGGAGGAGTTACGGTCACTGGTGACTCAGGGACCCCCCATATGCTCTGACCCTCTCCCTGCAAGATGAACACAGACTCTTTTCTCGACCAACGGCTGAGGAAATTCCCCTTCATGTCCTCCCCGGGTGGAAAAATTCTCCACCATCTGGGCAGATGGATCTGGAGTGGGCCTCGATGTCAACCAAACACCTCTTGTGATAACCCTCAAGAGCGGGGCTATGCCAGTGCGGGTCAAACAATATCCCATGTCCCTAGAGGCACGGAAAGGCATCTAACCCCAACCCATATACACTTCTGAGCAACATCCACCCCTCCCTGACCTGGTACACTACCCTAGATCTTAAAGATGCCTTTTTCACCCTTCCTCTTGCGCCCATTAGCCAACCTAGTTTTGCCTTTGAATGGTTTTTTATAGTCCAGGTCTACCTTTTACTCTTATTTAATATGGTGGGACTTTGCTTCTGATGTCACATTCAACATACCATTCAGAACCCATTTCACAAACAGTTTTAGGTGAGGATTTGGGAACCATGGACTTGTCAAACCTTACTTAATATAGATGTCTTAAGGGAAGCTTAGGGAGGTCACTAACTTTCCTTGCCCCAAGGAAATTATTGCACCAAGGCTGAGCCAGCTCAGGTGGTTGCCAAGAAGCTCCTTGAGGAAAATCATTCCTAGATTTGGGGTGCCTGCCTCTCTGTCCAAAGTCATTCAGTCCCTGACTAAGTCCCTAGGGGTCAAGTGGAAATTCCACTGTGAATACAACCCCCAAAAGTTCAGGCCAGGTGGAACAAATGAATCAGACCCTAAAGAAACCTTGACTAAAATGGTCCTTGAGTCTGGTGGAGATTGGGTGACTCTCCTACCCCTAGCCCTGTTTAAAGCTCGGAATACACCAGGCCCCTTATCCTTATTCCCTTATGAGATATTATATGGATCTCTCTCCCCCATTTTATCTTCCTTTTCCCTCCCCTGACACTAGCCAGACCCCACAATTATGCGATTTTGTTCTTTTTCTCATCTACAACAGGATCTTTGGCCCCGCTTGGGAGCACAACTCCAGCTCCCCCCCCCCCCCCCCCCATGCTCTGCATTCCTTTAAGCCTGTGGATTGGGTCTGGGTCAGGAGACACCAGAAGAGGGCACTCCAGCCCCGTTGGAAGGGGCCCTTTGTTGTTCTATTCGTAACCCCTCTGCCCTAAAGGTTGTCAAAGACCACCCCCCCCCCGCCCCCCAACCCCAGCCATATCGCCTGGACTGTCTGCAGCCAACATGACAACCCCTTGAAGATCCGTCTGACCTGCAATGCTTTGGCCCTACCTTAGGCCCCTGCTTCCTTTCCACCTACTATTGACCTTAGCTGTGGGATATCAGCCCCACGGAGCCTCCTTTGCCAACCCTCACCAACCCTGGAAATGGACCCTCTATTTATTAGAAGGAGGAGAGCTCCAGACGATTGTCACCTCAGGCTCCCCAACCTTTTCCCTTCCCGGGTGTAAGATTATTGCCTACATTGGGGATGTGACTATCAAGGGACGGCTGTAAAACACGGGCCCCGTGTGCATCACTACCTCTGCCCTGCAAGCCCCCAGCCTTCTGATCCCTCCTAGTTACCCTGACCCCACCACTGCCCCTCAATTTAAAGACCCCTTTTAAGGCCCCTTGTGGCCGTTTCTTCAAGCCTCTTATATGGCCCTTAACAATTCCAGACCCAATTTGACCAAAAATTGCTGGCTTTGTTTGAGTGCTCGGCCCCCTTACTATGATGCTACAGCTTTAAATGCCTCCTATAATACCTCTGTTTCGGATCAACCGATTTCTTGTGACTGGGGGGACCAAAAGGTCGGCCTAACATTGCAACCCATTACTGGTCCGGGCACCTACATCAGGAACTCTTCCCTTTCCATTGGAAAAAAAAACCCCAGTGCCTTCCCCAAGATGGGAGCCCCACCACCATCAGCATTAAGTATTACGTTACCCCTCCAGGAGCACGGTGGTCCTGTTCGTGCAATCTATTTTAGCGACCCATTTGTATGGGGTCTGCCTGTTTGTCACAATCCTCCCCGGGGTGATTTATTATCCTGAGGAACAATTCTTGGCCCTGCAACACTAGGAGCCAACCCCCCCTTCCCCCCAGGGTTCAACAGAAACCTATGATTTCCCTAACCCTCACTAATATTCATGGGTTGGCAGGAGCGGGCATAGGTATCTCCTCTCTAGCTCTCTACTGAGCCAATATGACAGCATTACATCATGCTGTGAATACTGACCTTAGGAGGGTCAAGCAGTCGCTGGAAGCCCTGGAGAAGTCCCTGACTTCCCTTTCAGAGGGAGTTCTGCAGAATAGGTGGGGCCTTGACCTCCTTTTCCTTAAAGATGGTGGTCTCTGTGTTGCCCTTCAGGAGGAGTGTGGCTTCTATACAGACCATACCGGCAGTCAGAGAATCAGTGGCAGAACTTAAAAGGAGCTTAGACTCCAGGTAGAGAGCCTGGGCAACAGGCCAACCAGGGTACCAGCAGATATTTCAGTCTTCCCTGTGGCTCATCACACTTATCTTCACCCTTTTGGGACCCTTGGTGATTTTTGTTATTCTGCTGACTTTTGGGCCCTGTATCCTTAACTGCTTGGTTTGGTTCATTAAAGATTGTATCAACACTGTCCAGCTCATGGTTCTGAAGCAACGGTATCAACCCTTGGATACCATCCCCGAACCATGTAATGATGTGGCCATGAGGAGGATTCCTCATTATAGACAATGAGGAGTAGGGAATGAAGGAAAGTAAATGATTAAAACTAAAACTGGTCAACTGATCCCCACCCTGTATACCTGCTTGTTGTGTAGCTACAAAATGTTCCCAGCAAAGTTCCAGGAATTACAAGGTCCCCAAGTATGTCTGCTCCTCACCATCTTCAGGGCAAAAGTCCCGTTTCCTCATCTTCAAAGCAAAGTTCTGTTTTCTCATAAGCATTAAACCGAAACCTTGAAACATATATAAACTCCATCCTGACTACCTCACCTTGGAGGTCCTTGGCTGAGCTCCCCTAGCACATGCTAGAAATAAAGACTTCCCTTTGCTTGGATTGCATTGTCTCTGTGTGTTCCTTGGGTGGTCATACACTCGGACCCTAATATAGGAACTTCCTGTTAGAGGTTACGAGTTTCCTGTCCGGTTATGGTGGAGGAAAGGTGGGCTTATAGGAGCTCATCTAACTCAACCTGACTGTGGAGGAGTCTACCCTAATTCATCTTTGGAGGTACTCTTCTTAACTGCAAAAGATCTGACCATACCTGCTGTGCTTTTCAGAAGGTTTTATCCAAAAAAATTCTGTCAGATTGGCTTTGAGACTACCTCAGGGGTCAGACCCCCTGGGGTATATTTAGCTGTTGGAGTTCATTCATAATGGTTTTAGGAGGCAGCTATTGGGAAATAAATCTAACCAAATACTGAGGGTCATAGACAGTTCGCCTAGTCAGTTTTTTGGGGGAACACAAAGATAGAAACAAGGAGTTGCTAAGTTAGGTGGAAGACCAGAAGGCTCCTTCTTGCCAGGGATGTAGAGGATTTGGGAAACTAGCTAGATCCCTTAGAGTTACGGACCTCTTGTTCTGATCCTCAGTTTGTATCCCCTCTTAAAATAAGAGATACTGTTTTTTAAAATATCAATTTTCTTCAATTGGGGAATGGCTGAACAAATTGTGGTATATGCTGGTGATGGAATACTATTGTGCTCAAAGGCATAATAAACTGGAGGAATTCCATGTGAACTGGAAAGACCTCCAGGAACTGATGCAGAGTGAAAGGAGCAGAGCCAGAAGAACATTGTACCCAGAGACCAATACACTGTAGTAAAATAGAATGTAATGGACTTCTGTACTAGCAGCAATGCAATGACCCAAGACAATTCTGAGGGATTTATGGAAAAGATGCTACCCACATTCAGAGGAAGAACTGCAGGAGTGGAAACACAACAGAAAAACAACTGCTTGAACAACATGGGTTGAGGCAGACAGGATGGGGGATGTAGACTCGAAACTACCACACCAATGCAAATATCAACAATTTGGAAATAGGTCTTGATCAATGAAACATGTTAAAACCAGTGGAAATATGCATCAGTCATGGGGGGTGGGGGAGCTCAGGGGGTGAAGGGGAAAGTAAGAGCATAAATTATGTAACTATGTTAACTTTTCTAAAAAATAAATGTTAATAAATGTTAAAATAAAATGTCAATTTTTGTGTTTGCTCAACTGCCCCAGTGAAAGTGATTCTATTTCACTCTCACTAACTGGAGTTTAGAATACCTAGCCAGGTATTCAGGGGGATCCCTAAATGGATCTACCACTATCCCATCTGGTTCTCTCTCCCCTTATATTCTTTCTTCTCTAGAGGCTGCTGCCCCACCCCTTGGCAGTGCTAGGCAAACTGAAATACTGCCATTAGTTTCCATAAAGTAGGGGAGCAACAGGAAGTGCAATTGAGAAAACTCCTTTAAAAAGGGCTGCTCGAGGATTCAGTCTCAGACTCTGCTTAGCCTGAGCCAGAGTGGAGGAAGAGACTCTTTCCTTGGATCTTGTGGTGGTGAGTGGTGTGATTCTTTCCTTGGTTCTTTGGTGAGGAGACCCTACTTGTTGGTACTTTGCTGGGATACTCCCTTCAGTGTGAGTTCTGGTGATATTCTTGGTGGTCTTAGCTTTGTGTGCACAAAAGGTTCTTGGCAGATTTTTCAGCATCTCCTGGTTGTTTGGATTTTAACTTCCTAATTAGGACTTTGGATTCTGGTGAGATTTGCTTTCAGATGAAATTTTAGGATTAAACTCAGGGTATTTGTAGCTAGGCAGTACTTTTTCTCTTGTTTAGCTAAATTTTTCCACTTTAAATCTTTCCAACACTTTGTAAATGAAGCTGCTTAAAATCATTTTGACTTAAGCTAAAATA
>NW_025396494.1:0-6296 GCF_016433145.1 Gracilinanus agilis | reverse complement strand
CAGCAGCCTTTCTAAATATTTCCCTGGTCTCCAGCTCTCCCTCATGGCTTCCTCCCACCCCCTGCTTCACCTTCTGAGTTGAAAACTTGGCCTCATAATTCCTGAACAAAAACTGGACCTTTCTCCAGGGCTCTCTTATCCTCCACATCTCACCTAGCTCAGCTGTCTCCTTTTCCTCTCTAGCCTCAGGATCAGAGGAAAAGGTCATTCTCCTAGCTGAAGAAAATCTCCTGTACCCATTGTTCTTTCATCTTCAGCCTTTCCCACACTAATGAGCTAATGACTCTCTTCCTCTGGGAACCAATAAACCATTTCTCCCTGATACTTCAAACACTCTCACTTGTTCTCTTACTCTGCATGAGATACTGTCCAACATCTGTCCTTGGGTTCAGGGTTAAACTGCTAGAGATGGCCATTTGCAAGGAGTTGTGTCATTGCCTTTCTCTTATTTTCTCTGTGATATTTCCCCCCAGAATCCTCAGTCTGGCTTTCCTGAAGGCTCAGGCCACCTCTCCCCATTAGACCTCTCCAGTGCTCCTCCTCTTCAGAGCCTTCCCTCTTGTGTCTGGTTGCCCTGGAGTGAAGATGGGATTTATCCCTTCCCTTCTTTTAAATTTAATCAACCAAAGTAAGACACCCCTGCTTAAACACTGAGTAAGGGAGGTTCACAAACCACTTACAAAAGTGGTTTGGACCTCCAGAAGTAACTGACTGCCCCCACTGGGCAGTGCTAAGAAAATTAAAAACTGCAATTCATCCCAGTAAAGTTGAGGAAGGGACAGAAAGTGATGTAAAAGTTTTTACAAAGGGCCTTAACTTCCTGTCAGGAGGTCTTTCGAAGGCTTTTGAGCTCTTGAAGGATCTTGGACTGGAATGGCAACGTGGAGCTAAAACTTGGGTGAGTGAAAAGCTGACTCCTTCCCTGGTTTCTGGAAAGATTAGCTCCAGGGAGGTTTCCCCTTATTGGAGGATGCCTTGTGGGTAGAATCCTTATTTAATTTACCACAGGCCCCCCCGGTTGAGGTAAACAAGCCCTGCCAGAGTTGAGCCAGATACCAGAAAAATATTTAGAATGATAGGATAGACATCCTCTCTACCCTCTTTCATTTCTCCACTTTCACTCTTTCTACCTTGTCTGTAAATAAAAGCTGCTAAAAGTCTTTTTGACTCGGAATGTATTAATTTTGAAATTGGAGAAGGCAAAATTACCTTAGAATTCTCTTAGATTTTAGTCAAACCCCTGAATTTAATTCCTTATAGACCTAGAGGGTTTCTACAGAACTGTAGGCATGCAGCTATCTGCTCCAGCAGAGGGTGAGCTCCATGAAGGCACGGGATGTCCACTGCAGTCCTTTATGTCCCCTATAACTTAGCCCCAGACTCAGCACAGAGCAAGCACTGATACGTGTTTCTGGATACCAAAGAGCTCAGAGGGGATAAGCTCAACCCTTCTGGCACCTGCAGGAGACTTCCACACCCTTCAGTCCCAAACACTGTCTTCTTGAGGGTCACAGACTGATCCCATGAAGGGAGCTGATAGGAAATGGAGTCCAATAACCTCATCTTAGAAATGGGGAAACTGAGTCTCAGGTGTTCAGTGACTTGCCCAAAGAGCTCCTACTAAAAGCTCTGAAAAAGAATTCAAACTACGGTCCTCCTGCCCCCAAATCTAGCCCTAGCTTCACCAGAGCACCCAGAAGCCTCTGGTCACCCCGGCTGTCCCAAACCTCTTTTCCTCTCTCTAACCTGGGCAGCAGCTCCTCAGGCCTTCTTGTTCCAGCATCCATAGGGCTTTCCTCTGCTCCAAAGAAGAGATCTCGTCTTCAGGGGGAGCTGGAAGCCCTGGGCATGGGGAATCAGTCAGGGAGGAGGATGGAGAGAAGGTCCTCAATGAGTTCTCTTTGGGGAAAGGTGGGGGAATCCTGTGATTCCACTCAATGGGGTTCCCCCAGGAGTCTGCCCCAGTGTCTGTAATGCATGAGTCCTGCGTAGGATGTGCCTGTTATCCTGCTGGGAGAGTTGGAATGACCAACAGTCCCCTCTGCCATCCTGTTCTGGTCCATTCTGGCAGAAACTCCTAAACTCCCAAACCAGGGCCAAGAGTCAGTGTTCTGGGTCAGTCTGAAGCCCCAGAAACAGGGATCTTGTCCACCATCCCTGCCTGCTCCTCCCTCCCTGACACCTCTGAGCCTCGTGGCTTCTTCTCTCCCTGAGTCTCTGCCTCCTCTCCTGGGGAAATCAACAATCCTCATTGGGTTCAATGCTGTCTCTCAGCCAGTCCATTTATGCAGACAATATTAGAGGAGGGCGAGAAGGGCCTGTAGGAGGCTTTCACAGACTCCTGAAGGAGAGTCTCCCCAGAATTTAGAGAGGGGAGATGGCTGGGAAACTAATCTGGAACCAGAACATTAGGTTCTAGGACATTTTCTTCAGAGAAGATGGATCCAGTCCATATTTCCATTATCTGGAAATGAAAGGCAGCTAGAAGGGGAGGGGGTAAGGGCCTGGGATTAGAGGCAGGAAGGCCACAGTTTACATTTCGACACAAATAGCTGTTATGTGGGGGCCTCAGGACAAGCCACTTAATAGAATTTATTTCCTCAGCTCTAAAAGGGGATAATGTGTCACTGAATTAGGAAGATGAAGGTGAGAAAGAAGTGCCAGAATATTGCAGAGAAAACTCTTGGTAGAGCCCCAGGCCAAGAGCAGGTCATTATAAATGCTTCATTCCTTCCTTCCCTCCCTTCCTCACTGGTTCTCCTGGAGGCTTAGGGCAATAGGAAGAAAGACTAAGGACAAAGCATCTCTCCTGGGGACACCTAGGGGCTGTGATCTACCAGTTTATGCTGGTTATAGAGAAAAAGATCCCCAATACCAGATCCACCCCAGAGAGGAAGAGGGTAGATGGAAAACTCTCCAGAACAGTTTTCCTAGATGGGTTTGGGAGACACAATTCTGAGCAAGGGAGAGGCAAGACAGAATCAGCTCTCAAATTACTTCCACATCAGAGATTCTCCAATACTCATTTGATCTTGGTCTTTAGGAGCACCAAAGGGAACCCCCAAGGTCCCATTACACAATGCAAAGTCCTTTTACAGGAGAACCTGGCAGCAGGAGGGTCCTGGCTCTGGGACTGGGCATACCAACCCTCATGTGTTCCTCATGACAAAAAACTCCTCCCAACTCTGCCTCCTGCTGAGGGCCATATTCCCTTGGATGGCAGACTTGGACAGCAGGGAGAGGCTCCTTTCCCACAGAGAGCAGGTTCCGGGTGTTCTCCAGCATCACCTCCTTGTACAGCTCCTTCTGGGGAGGGGACAAGAGGCGCCACTCCTCCCTCGTGAAGTCCACAGCCACATCCTTGAACGTCACCACCTCCTAGAGCAGCCCAAGGCAGAGCACAGAGGGCTGAAAGCCACATCACACCAAAGAGCCCACCTCTGGTCAGTTACAGGAGGAAACTGACACACAGAGAAGGGAGGGGCCCAAAGGTCCCGCCCTTGGTCAGTGTCAGAGCCAGCACTAGAAGCTGAGTCTGTAAGAGCCCAATGGAGGCTTGAGAGAAGCAGCTCCATGACCCTCCAGAACAATGCTGAGGAGTTTCTATGGTGTGAAGGAACATATCTAGGGGGCCTCCAGTTCAGCTTTGATCCCAAGGGCCCCAGTCAGTGGTGGGATGTAGGTGTCAGTCATGTGTCTGTTGCTGTGTCCTAGAGCAGCCAGAAAAACTGAGTCACCAACATGCCAGGACCTGAGCCACAGAGGAAGCAGGTGGGAAGGTAAAAGGCAGGTGAGGGAGGGAGAGGGGGCTTTTGTGCCTCCCTCAAAACTAACTGGCTCTCCCGGGGTTTCCTGATCTCTTGATCTTTGGCAAGCCCAGCCTGAGCAAGCTGAATCGAGGAGATCTACAAAGGCTGAGACCTCTCTCTCTTTACCAATAATGCTCATCAATCTGATAATGAGCCCCCAGATCCATTTTTACTCATCACATTCTGGAAGGCATGAGAAAGCAGAGAATGTATTGCAGAGATTTCTGGGACTCAGGATGCAGCCCAGGTGACTCTTCCTCACAGAAGGCTGAGCTGATCTTGAATCATTTATTTATGGATCCTATTTACCAGTAACTGCTGTTGTCTAGTAACTCACTGCCTGAGTCCTGGTTCTCTGCCTCCTGACTCAGCTCCACATTCGGCCAGCTTGTAATAGATGAAGTGCAGAATCCAACTCTGGGGCACTTCTTCAGAGTTCTAGCCTCATTTCAAAGCATTAGCTGACCCTGGAAGATTCAGGCAAGCCCCAGGGAGTCAAGTCTAGTCTTTCTACACCCCTGACTCATCTCAGATGTCTGGGTTGCTGCCCAAAGTCGGGGCCCTGACCTTGCACTGGATGCACACAAGAATCTCTTCTTAGTCTGAGGAGAGGAGGAGGGCTGAGGCATTGCTGGCCCCTTATTATTGATTATTCCAATCAGTCACAGTGTTCCTGTGATTATCCCACCTCTATAACCAATTGTGACCCTCCATCCTGAGATAGACATCACTCAGACTGTTCTTTGTTCCGAGCTCCCCCAAACCTAGCCTTCTCTATAGGGTTTGGAGCATAACAGAGGCAAACCCTTGACTCCTTTTATTGACAGGCAACATTCCCCTTCTTGTCCTCCTTGGAAAGGTGCCTCAAGTTTACACTTTAGTTAAATTTCTCTCCCAACACCTGCAAATGTGAGCTTCACAATTTTGGACAGAACCGTAGATATTCACTAATGAAGAGGAGTCTACAGCATTTTTAGGAAGAGGTGAGGAAGGGAAGACATCATTTGCTTCTTGAACACCCCAAGCAGCAGAAATGCAGGAGGAGTGAATAACTGAAGACAACAATAGCAGCAGAACATCAGAGAGAGCAGAAAGAGAATTCTTTTAAAAACTACATTCAAGGAGAAAGGGAGGAAGGAGGAAACCCGGAAGGGCTAAAGGTGAAGACAGAGGGGATCATGGGAAGAATCGCTTGGCTTCCCACCTGCTCCAAGAGGATGCTTCTTGTGCTGGACTGCAGGACCACAGGGGAGGAGAGGTAGATAAAGAGAAGACAGGGACACACCCAGGGCATCTTAAGGACCAGAAACTTTCATTTCCATTCTGTCTACATTCAGTACCTGTTCTGCCCTTCTGGGGATTCCCCAAGGGGCAAAAGACAGTCCTTAGCCTCTAGGAGCTCACAGTCCAGTGGTGGAGGGAGAAGAAATGCAGACTCAAGTGGAAAGAAAGCAAGTTCTGTCTAGGAGAAATAGGGAAGAATGGAAAGAATGAAGGCACTCTAAGAGGTGTGAAGAGTGAATCAAACTCTTTGTCCATCAATTAGCAACCTTCAAGTTAATCAAAAACTTATGTACCCCTACTTAGTACCTCACTAGTAACTAAGTATGAGAGTTCAAAGTCACTTGCAAGAGTGGGTGATGTAACAGGAAATGGATAGAGATAGGATAAGATTTAAGAGAAGTGGAAGGCTGTCTCTAAGACACATAATAGGAACTTAAGGGAAAGGATTTTTGCAGGCAGAAAGCAGAGGAGGAACAGTTTGGTAGTGACAACTGCTAGAGTAGGGACTTCCTCTTGGAGGTGATGAGTTTCCTGTCCGGTTATGGTGGAGGAAAAGTGGCCTTATAGGCTCATCTACTTCAACCTGACTGTGGAGAAGGAGTCTACCCCTAATTCATCTTTGGAGGTACTCTTCTTAACTGGAAAAGATCTAGAAAAGGATCTGACCACCCCTTGGCAGTGCTAGGCAAACTGAAATACTGCCATTAGTTTCCGTAAAGTAGGGGAGCAACAGGAAGTGCAATTGAGAAAACTCCTTTAAAAAGGGCTGCTCGAGGATTCAGTCTCAGACTCTGCTTAGCCTGAGCCAGAGTGGAGGAAGAGACTCTTTCCTTGGATCTTGTGGTGGTGAGTGGTGTGATTCTTTCCTTGGTTCTTTGGTGAGGAGACCCTACTTGTTGGTACTTTGCTGGGATACTCCCTTCAGTGTGAGTTCTGGTGATATTCTTGGTGGTCTTAGCTTTGTGTGCACCAAAGGTTCTTGGCAGATTTTTCAGCATCTCCTGGTTGTTTGGATTTCAACTTCCTAATTAGGACTTTGGATTCTGGTGAGATTTGCTTTCAGATGAAATTTTAGGATTAAACTCAGGGTATTTGTAGCTAGGCAGTACTTTTTCTCTTGTTTAGCTAAATTTTTCCACTTTAAATCTTTCCAACACTTTGTAAATGAAGCTGCTTAAAATCATTTTGACTTAAGCTAAAATA
>NW_025396493.1:0-3870 GCF_016433145.1 Gracilinanus agilis | reverse complement strand
ACACTAACTCAACTACCTCACTAGATTGTGAAGACAGGATTAACTCTTCTTTGTCCACCTTTTGATTGAATCAACACAAGCTTAAAGTATGTGGAGGGGCTCAAAAACCACTTAGTGAATTCATACCCTCAGAAACTCAGTCAGGATGACTATTCACCTGTCCAGATGAATTTAGAAAATTCACACCTTAGATGAGAACTTACAACTTCAGAAAGTGAAAATGTAAGCTTCCCACAAACACTGACCCTTGGGCAGTGCTAGACAATTTGGAAACTGTGATTGGACAGTATGAAGAGGGAAAGGAACGAGTCAGATAAGTCAAGAAATCCTTCAACTTTAGGGAGATTATCTTTGAGAAGACAGTCTTTGATGGAACTTCACTAGAGACTGCACCTTGGATTGTGGGCTTGGAGCTCAGCTTCACATTAGACTCTTGACTCCTGGGCTAATTCGCTGGGCGAGTGAAAAGGGCTGACTCCTTTCCTAGTTTCTGGAGAGACTAGTTTCCATCCTAGAGGAGGCTGTGGTGGTTACTTGCCACCAGCTCTCCTGAGTGAGGACTAGTATAGATATTTTCTCTCTAACCTTTCACATCTTTTACTGTTTTTCACATGTATTTGTTTCCCTTTTATTTTGTAAATAAATTCTGACTCAAGATATAATAAATATTCACAACCACACAATTTCATGAAATTATTTTCCAACCACAAATTTTCACCTTTACATAGGAAAGGGGAGCTAGCAGAAGTCTGGTGTCTTCTGGGTTCCTAGTCCAGACTTACCTGGGACCTGCACCTGTAGAGTCTGTTTCCAAAATGCAGAGGGTTATCAGCTCCTAAGGTCTTGCTTACATCCAAGCTACTCTGGGTGGGTCTTCACACATCTAATAGCCCCACTCTGCCAAGCCTCTGAGGCCCTAGGATGGGCCCTTTCCCCCAATGACACCCTGGGTCAGGACCTCAAGATTCTGCCTTACTCTACTAGCCAAGGTCTGCTCTTCTTCACAGGGAATTGCCAAAACCTCTTTCCAGAATTTTTATCCTTCACTCTGATATGGGCTCATAGCAAGCACAGAGGGGTAATGAGGAAAGGAACCCTCATTCTCTGGAATCTGGGATTTCTCACTAGTTAAAACTGGTTAATCATCAACTACAAAACCTATAGCTTCAGTATGAGTCAAACGTGAATTGCGGATGGTTGTTACCAACTCTATGTATGGGATTTGTAATATTCTCTACTGGGAATCATTTTGTGCCTAATTGGTTTTAAGTACTCATATTACTCTTAGAATTGTAACATCAATAACTACCTAGAGAGGTCCTCCAGTGTGCCACATCCCCCAACCCATTTTTTCATTCCAGGATAGGGAGACCTCTTTCACATTGACCAATGAAGGACATTGCAGCACAAGGGGCCTGCCCAATGGGGGCTCTGGCATTCCAGAGGAATCCACCCAAATTTGCCTCCAGACTATTTCATGACTTATTATACAAACATGAGCTACTTCTTCAAATAAAACTTTTTCTTACAAACTGAAAGGAATTTGAGTCTCCCAGCCTTGGACTGAAGTTATTCTACAAACTTGAATGTTTCTCCCAAAAGAACTCCTCTCTACTCTGTCTCTGAACCAGTGATACTGGCCTCCTGGATGATTCTTGTCAAGACACTCAATCTTGTAACGCTGCCTTTTCTTTAGTTATCTCCACTGCTTGGAATGTCCTCTATGGTCACCATGACCTCTTGGATTCAGTCTTCTCAGGTAGCATCTCATTTCCTGAGATTATCCTGGTTCCTAAAACTCTTAGAGCTTTTCTTCTGAAAAGCCATTCTTCCTCAGGACTCCAATTCTGACCCAGGGCTTGAATTCTACCTGAGCCACTACCCATGCTCATCTGTGGAGCTCCACTTTCCTGTCTCTTCCTCCCTCCTTCATGTGCTGGACTCAGACCCTCCTAGTGAGCAGGGAGATATCCAAAAACCCTGAGAACCAGACTAATCTGAAAGTAGAGGTGCCCATCATTTTAGGTGCTGACAGCAAATATCTCAAGGATAGATTCTGTAGGGTACCATTTATAAGGATGAATCTAGATTTGGTGAAACTAGCTTAAAATCAATTACAATGTAGTAGCACTTTAATTCACATCCATTTTCCTATTAGGATAATTATATTTGCTTTGTATGTATGAATGTGTGTCCCCTTACCACATTTTACAATTATAACCATTTCTCTACCCTCTAACTCTCATACATCTCATCTCAGGAGCCAACCATGGCTTTCTATTTTGCCAGTCACTCAGCAGACAGTGCAGAGGACGTCTCCCTGTCCTAGTGTCCTGAACCCTTGGCTGTATTGCGGGCTTTTTCCTGCTGACACTATCCTCACTCAATGGTTTCCATCATACAATCTTTGCCTCTGAGTCAAGTTTACACTGATGCCAGGTATGCTGCCACAAAAGCGGAAATGGTAAATTTCCTTCACACAATAGCAAGACTGTAGCTGCATGTGAACATCTTTCCACATAGCTTGTATTCTTAAGGTTCATCCCCAGTGTAGATTATCTGACATCCAGAAAGACTGGAGCTTTGTCTGAATGTTTTTCAATGCTGATTGTATTCATAAGGTTTACTCCCCAGTGTGGATATTCTGATGTATAGCAAGGTAAGAGTTCTGACGAAATGTCTTTCCACATTGCTTGCATTCATAAGGTTTCTCCCCAGTGTGGATTCTCTGATGAACAGCAAGATTGGAACGCCGACTGAATGTCTTTCCACATTGGTTACATTCATAAGGTTTCTCCCCTGTGTGGATTCTCTGATGTACAGCAAGATAGGATCTCTGACTGAATGTCTTTCCACATTCCTTGCATTTATAAGGCCTCACCCCACTGTGTATTCTCTGATGTATAGCAAGACCAAAGCTCCTACTGAATGTCTTTCCACATTGGTTACATTCATAAGGTTTCTCCCCCGTGTGGATTCTCTGATGTACAGCAAGATAGGATCTCTGACTGAATGTCTTTCCACATTCCTTGCATTTATAAGGCCTCGCCCCACTGTGGATTCTCTGATGTATAGCAAGATCAGACTTCAGCCTAAAAGTCTTTCCACACTCTTTGCATTCATAAGGTTTCTCCCCAGTATGGACTCTCCCATGTACAGTAAGCTGGGAGCTAAGTCTGAAAGTCTTTCCACATTGCTTGCATTCATAAGGTTTCCCCCCAGTGTGGATGCTCTGATGTGCAGCAAGCTCAGAGCTCTGACGGAATGTTTTTCCACAGTGCTTGCACTCAAAAGGTTTCTCCCCAGTGTGGGCTCAATCATGTACAGCAAGACTGGAGTTATTTATGAATGTCTTTCCACACCGCTTGCATTCATAAGGTTTCTCCCCAGTGTGGACTCTCTCATGTATAGCAAGATAGGAACTCATACTGAATGTCTTTCCACATTGTTGGCATTCATAAGGTTTCTCTCCAGTGTGGATTTTCTGATGTAAAGCTAGATAGCAGCTCTGACGGAATGTCTTTCCACACTGCCTGCATTCAAAAGGTTTCTCTCCTGTGTGAATTCTCTGATGTACAGCAAGATAGGAGCTCTGACTGAATGTCTTTCCACACTGCTTGCATCCATAAGGTTTCTCCCCAGTGTGGATTCTCTGATGTACAGCAAGACTGGAACTCCGACTGAATTTCTTTTCACATTGTTGGCATTCATAAGGTTTTTCACCACTGTGGATGCTCTGATGTGCAGCAAGACTAGAGCTGTGAGTGAATGTCTTTCCACATTGCTTGCATTCATATGGCTTCTCCCCAGTATGGATTCTCTGATGTACAGCAAGATAGGATCTCTGACTGAATAACTTTCCACATTGGT
>NW_025396492.1:0-1999 GCF_016433145.1 Gracilinanus agilis | reverse complement strand
GCCAAGCAGAGGTGTGACACAAAGATTTTCATTCAAAAATGAGTTCTTTTTCCCTTATTTACCTTGACCATGATTTACAGTGTGAGTGGTAAAAGCTTTCCAAAAAACAGTAGTACAACAATTAATACAGATTTTTAAAAGTACCAAAATTCCCATAAATGTAAGATTCTATTTAGTTGCCTGACCATTACATCCCCTTTACTGTGAATAAATAGGTTAAGACAGTGATGGACAAACTATTCCCGGCAGGCCAGATCCAGGCCATAGTTTGTCCATCACTACCTTAAGCAATTCCCTAATCAGTACATCTGGATGTGGCGGCAGAGTAATAATGGTCTTCTGGCAGGTGGACTGACTCTTAGTAAAAGTTCATTTGTGAGAATAGTTCATTAGACCTGTCCTTAGGTGAATGGTTGTGCCTTGGTTGTTTGTCTGCTGTTTTTCTGCTGTCTGGTCCCTGTGATGTTGTCCTGTGGGTGATGCTGGACAGACATCTACTTCCTCTGCTTTCTGAGTTGGCCTTCTCTGGGAATGCCTAATGATTCTGGTTTTTCTTCCATGCGTTTCTAGTATCTGTGAAAATAGAAAGAGAGCCTCACCTCCAAGAGATTGACTCATTGGGTCTTTTAAAATCTTTTTCTCTTGTGTTATAAGAGAATTAGGGAAAGTTTAGCAATAGACATAAGCTAACTGGATGCCTGACAGGCAAGTGCTGGTGTGTTCCAAGCATGGAACTGACTCTGTGGATGCAAATGATGGCAGTAAAATAATTTTATTTGTAACAGTTTGGAACCCCAAAGAAACCAGGAGGCAGTTGAAAAACAGTTAGAAAAGCACTATAAAAGGAAGTGAACCCCAAGCAACTGAACTCAGTCCTGAGTTTGGGTAAAAGATGGAAGGGAGGTCCTGTAGGTCTCTCCATTGAACCCTAGTTATCCTCATCAGGATTCTCATAGCCTCATCAACTGTGCTGATTCAAGCTGTATCTGCCAATGTCTGCTATTTCCTGCACTCAGCAGCAGATATATATTTCATCAATTTATACGAAGAATAACAACATCAAAACATCCCTGAAGATCCACATCTTATATCTGTTATCATCCAGCTTAGCTAGCTTTTCAATCCATTTAGCTAGATACTAGGATCTGAAATCAGGTATAGGGTGGAATGCTGTCAGGGGCCATGCCCTGAGAAGGGGCCACCTACTTTTTTATTCAACTAGATAAAGTGCTAGATTTTCCTGATTCTTCTCTCTTTCCCATTATAGCAAAATTCTCAATACCCTCCAGTTTATACCTTCTCTTGATAAATTAAAGAAGTTACCTCGTTACTAAGACACCTTTGGTCATCCTGCTGATCTGATTCAATATCTATCAGAAGAATCCCTCTGTATTGTCTGAACATGGCATTTGGTGAGGATTCCTTTCAGTAGGGGAGCTCTTGGCTGACTTCCACATAAAATCTTGTCAGAGAATTACTCCCAGATAACCAGAAATGTCTACTCAATTGGTAGATCACCATCTTTAGCCATATATATATCAATTAGAGAGATAGTTAGTTCTTTTTTACTGGGGAGCCATAGGGCTTAGGTCAGGGGTTGGCAATGTATGGCTCTTGAGCCATATCTGGCTCCACCTCCCTACCGGTCCAGGCAGAGTCCCAGGATGTGCCTCAGGGGGCCCTTCAGCCCCTGCCCCATATTCCAGCGCCTTCTGCCTCCATCCTCCTCCTTCCGCAGGCATTTATGGCTCTCACGGCCAAAAAGGTTGCCTAAAGTTGCCTTAGGTCCTCTCACTTAGGATCCTCTTAGACCTGCCTGCTGGGGAACAATCACTGAACTGAAGTCAGCCCAGACCCTGAAGGTGGTTCTGTGTGGATGCTTGACATCCACAGCTAAGAGAATAATCCTAACACTTCCTATGGCCCCATGGTGGAGCAGGCTGTTTGAACAGCCTAAGCTAGCATGGCATGTGGCTCTATTTTGTTATTTATTTATTTC
>NW_025396491.1:0-1993 GCF_016433145.1 Gracilinanus agilis | reverse complement strand
GCCAAGCAGAGGTGTGACACAAAGATTTTCATTCAAAAATGAGTTCTGTTTCCCTTATTTACCTTGACCATGATTTACAGTGTGAGTGGTAAAAGCTTTCCAAAAAACAGTAGTACAACAATTAATACAGATTTTTAAAAGTACCAAAATTCCCATAAATGTAAGATTCTATTTAGTTGCCTGACCATTACATCCCCTTTACTGTGAATAAATAGGTTAAGACAGTGATGGACAAACTATTCCCGGCAGGCCAGATCCAGGCCATAGTTTGTCCAACACTACCTTAAGCAATTTCCTAAATGGTACATCTGGATGTGGCGGCAGAGTAATAATGGTCTTCTGGCAGGTGGACTGACTCTTAGTAAAAGTTCATTTGTGAGAATAGTTCATTAGACCTGTCCTTAGGTGAATGGTTGTGCCTTGGTTGTTTGTCTGCTGTTTTTCTGCTGTCTGGTCCCTGTGATGTTGTCCTGTGGGTGATGCTGGACAGACATCTACTTCCTCTGCTTTCTGAGTTGGCCTTCTCTGGGAATGCCTAATGATTCTGGTTTTTCTTCCATGCGTTTCTAGTATCTGTGAAAATAGAAAGAGAGCCTCACCTCCAAGAGATTGACTCATTGGGTCTTTTAAAATCTTTTTCTCTTGTGTTATAAGAGAATTAGGGAAAGTTTAGCAATAGACATAAGCTAACTGGATGCCTGACAGGCAAGTGCTGGTGTGTTCCAAGCATGGAACTGACTCTGTGGATGCAAATGATGGCAGTAAAATAATTTTATTTGTAACAGTTTGGAACCCCAAAGAAACCAGGAGGCAGTTGAAAAACAGTTAGAAAAGCACTATAAAAGGAAGTGAACCCCAAGCAACTGAACTCAGTCCTGAGTTTGGGTGAAAGATGGAAGGGAGGTCCTGTAGGTCTCTCCATTGAACCCTAGTTATCCTCATCAGGATTCTCATAGCCTCATCAACTGTGCTGATTCAAGCTGTATCTGCCAATGTCTGCTATTTCCTGCACTCAGCAGCAGATATATATTTCATCAATTTATACGAAGAATAACAACATCAAAACATCCCTGAAGATCCACATCTTTTATCTGTTATCATCCAGGTTAGCTAGCTTTTCAATCCATTTAGCTAGATACTAGGATCTGAAATCAGGTATAGGGTGGAATGCTGTCAGGGGCCATGCCCTGAGAAGGGGCCACCTACTTTTTTATTCAACTAGATAAAGTGCTAGATTTTCCTGATTCTTCTCTGCTTTCCCATCATAGCAAAATTCTCAATACCCTCCAGTTTATACCTTCTCTTGATAAATTAAAGAAGTTACCTTGTTACTAAGACATCTTTGGTCATCCTGCTGATCTGATTCAATATCTATCAGAAGAAACCCTCTGTATTGTCTGAACATGGCATTTGGTGAGGATTCCTTTCAGTAGGGGAGCTCTTGCTGACTTCCACATAAAATCTTGTCAGAGAATTACTCCCAGATAACCAGAAATGTCTACTCAATTGGTAGATCACCATCTTTAGCCATATATATCAATTAGAGAGATAGTTCTTTTTTACTGGGGAGCCATAGGGCTTAGGTCAGGGGTCGCCAATGTATGGCTCTTGAGCCATATCTGGCTCCACCTCCCTACCGGTCCAGGCAGAGTCCCAGGATGTGCCTCAGGGGGCCCTTCAGCCCCTGCCCCATATTCCAGCGCCTTCTGCCTCCATCCTCCTCCTTCCGAAGGCATTTATGGCTCTCACGGCCAAAAAGGTTGCCTAAAGTTGCCTTAGGTCCTCTCACTTAGGATCCTCTTAGACCTGCCTGCTGGGGAACAATCACTGAACTGAAGTCAGCCCAAACCCTGCAGGTGGTTCTGTGTGGATGCTTGACATCCACAGCTAAGAGAATAATCCTAACACTTCCTATGGCCCCATGGTGGAGCAGGCTGTTTGAACAGCCTAAGCTAGCATGGCATGTGGCTCTATTTTGTTATTTATTTATTTC
>NW_025396490.1:0-3933 GCF_016433145.1 Gracilinanus agilis | reverse complement strand
GGATTACTAATAAATCTTATTTTAAAACCACAATATTTTTAAAGTAACTTTTATATGTTCATTTTAATTTTTATAATAATAATGACCTGAAGTTGGAGTGTCCACATGGAATCTGGAGACTCCAAACTTGTAGCCTAGTACGATCTGATGAACTCCAACTGTTAGAACTAGCTTGTAAGTCTTCATTGAACTCAAGGGCATAGGAATTAGTCTAGTATGGTGATGGCAAACCTATGACACGCGTGCAATGCACGTAGCCTTTTTTGAAGACACATGACCGCATGTGGCAGCTATAATGAACATGGAAGGAGACAGTAGAAATGATGTACTGGCTCAGAGGAATGAAGCAAAAAGTTCCAGATGGTAGAAGAGCTTTAAGTCTCTCTTTGGTGTCACTAGGAAGTCTGAAAGTATAATCAGACTTCCTTTAGAATTTCCTCAACCAATCACAGTAAGGTTCCTTGAGAAAACTAGCTTCCTGGTAGTTGACCATTGATCAATTGAAGATAGATGAATCAGTGTTATAAAATTACTGATGAAGATGAAAAACACATCTGACTGCGAAGGTTATGATTGGTAATTAGTCACAGCTTCTGAGGATGAAGCTGGACACCTCTCTGTCCCTTCAGGCTTCCCTGTAACTCTCTTGAGGCTGCCTCTTTCACTATTGTTGTCAGGTCAACTAACAAGAGGTCAGTAGATGGTTTAAGCTTTGTAACGAGGGTTTTACTTAGGATGTTTAAATAATCAGAGATACTGTGAGAAAGGAAGAGGGTTTAGGAAACACTAAATAAATTCTAATCCTATCCCAAAGGTATTAAGTCCAACAGGTTCAGAATGTTGAGGCAGGGCTGGGCCAGGCCTTACAGGTCTGGTGGAGTTGACATTGCTTGCCTATAGATGGATCAGGTTGCAGCTTGATTGAAGAGAATTAGTTGGATAAATCTTCTGTATGTAATTTGAAGATAACAATAGTTTGATGAATGATGTCAATTAACCCTAAGACTTAGTAATACTGTAATCTCAAGGTATTAATCCCTAGTCTACCCAATAACTTGAGGAGATAAAGGTTTCACCTAACCTCTCAGAAACCCTGGCTCCAGACTGAGTCCCTCAGGCTTGGGCTCTCTCTATCTCTCTTATATAGGGCAATCCCAACTGATGATGGGTCTCATGCCCTGGCATGGCATCAGGAATCTCCCAAGATTCCAATATTTCAACTGGCAGCCCTGCCCCCAGATATGGCTTCTTGCAATTCTTGCAAAAACTTACCTTACATGGCATACAGAGTAGCATGGGCTTGCATGCCGAGGATGAAGCATTTGCTATAGTGTAGTACAGACACTCTGTGCACTATGGAAACCTGTGTTAATTTATCTATTTTTGTTTATTAATTACAGTTATATTTATAATTATACATTTTTGTTATTTGAAATATAATCGTTGTGAAATTATGGTTTTTTTTTTGTCTCGAAGTGACACACCATCCAAGTTATGCTCGGTTTTTTGGCGAATTTTGACACACCAAACTCAAAAGGTTGCCCATCACTGGTCTAGTACAATGAGCATATTGCTTATAAGAGTAGTTTTTCAGTACCTCTATAATATTTTCAAGATTTGTACATGCCTGGACTCTTATGGTTGACTTTAGGGAGTTCTCTTGCTAACTACCTAAATACTCATACATCTTTATAAAGACTCTTCCACCTAGAAAATTCCATTGAAATAAATATGGCTGATTTCAGGTATTGAAGCAAACTCCAATTTTCCCAATGTTTATAGCTGCTTGCCACAACAAGTCAGTCCTGTCCTCCAGTGAAAGGCAAAAATAGAAAGCCAAACAAGTTGTACTTCAGAGAGACAAAACAACTTTGGGGACTCCAGAAGCTTCTAGGAGAATCTAGAAATGGACCTGAATCATGGGAACTTCCCTTTACTTAGAGGAGTGTATCTTCAGTTGTAAGAGTTGGAAGGGAGCAAATCAAGGATTCAATCAAGCACACATCTGGGATTTGGAGCTGTAGCTGGCCTCATGGAATCTTGAGGAAGTTCCATTTGGGAGGGGCCAGTGAAGGAGGGAGTTTGGTGAAGATTCTGAATATTCTAAACTGCCAACTGCCAACTGCTGATTACGAGGGAGGATATTCTAGCCTTTTTTCTGGGGGCTTGGGTGGTGAAGGGTGACAGGGAGGATCTTGGAGGTGTTATTATTAAAAATGATAAAGGCCAAGATTAAAAGGGAGAATAGTATTTTAATAAGAGCCATGCTGATAGAGATAAATCGACCATGTGCCTGTAAGAAACTTATTCAAACATCGCCTCAGCCATTTTACTTTTCATACCTTTGCGCACTCAGGCCCCTCAAGAGGAAATTCAAAACCACTTCCCCATATTTAAAGCCATCCCTCACCTTGAAGACATCATCTAAAACAGGAAACCCATTGGACCACAGGAAATGTAGTTCCAAGGTTCCCCACATGTCCACAGGGAGTTTGTCGAACATTACATATCCTGAGGCTCAATCCTTCCAAATAGAACCCCAGTACTTTTAAATAACACATAACCCCCCTGAAATCCGGTGAAAAAGACTGTTCTTTTTTGGTGGATCTTAAACCAAAAGAAAAGAGGATACAGGCTAGCCACATTGACAAAAAGCCAATTTGGGGCAGTCCCCTATTGACATAAGAGTATACATTCAAAACAAATGTATTCAACTCATTCAGCTCCCCATAGTTCAAATCAACTGCATCCCAAAGTTCAAATTTGGTCTTCATGGTCCAGTGAAGGGTCTTTAGACATCTTTTGGTGCCTCCACCAAACAGGTTCATCGTCTGGATTCTGGGGAGATGGCAAAATCCTTATCCTGAAATTACTCTCAAAGAATTTAAACTTTACATTATAGATTATAAAACATACATTTTCTTCTGAGAATTATACATTACCCCCCTGAGATTACTCCTAAAGGAGTAAAAATTGACTTGCATTTCTCCTCTGGGTGACTCTGTTATTTCTGTAAATTTGGACTTGAATTTGACCCTAATTTAGAACAGAAGACTACCTCCCAGAATCCAGAAGATGCCATGAAGATGCATGCAGAGACCACACACTGCACCAAAAGATCCAGAGAGAATTTCGAGACATGGCGAATTTGAACTTTGGGGGTTGAATGTATTTATTTTGAATGGACATTTTATGCCAGAAAAAGGGGACTGCCTCCTAAATGGCTTATTTTCAATGCACCGAACATTGGTTTTGCTCTTTCTCCCTTTTATTTCCCTTTTATCTCTGAATTATTGTAAACTTTAATTTGATTATGCTTTCATGATCCATTGGGGAGACTTGTCTCCCAAAGGATCACAGGGGGGAATGTAAAGTTGGAAAGACTTTGTACCCCTTTTAACAACTACATTATCCAAACTCCCTTTCACCATACCCTTAATTCCTTAAGCCTTTTCCTATTGGTTGTGGGTTTCGTGGGTTGTTTTTGATATGGTTGTTGTGGGTATGGTGACGGGGTTTTTTGGAGAGGAGGCAGTGTGGTTAAGGGTGAGTTAAAACTCTTTCCCTGCGCTTGAAATAAAATCCTTATAAATATCATACTTTGGAGGCATTGAATATTAATTTCAAAACCCACAGAGGAAACAGCTCATCTGAACCTCAAATTCCCTGGCATCTTTGGGGACTACAACAGCTAAACTCATTCTATAGATCTTCTTTGCCAACAAAGAGGAATCTGTGATAGTTGTGCTTTAGTTTGGCCATAGTGCTCAGAGTCCAGAGAGAGCAGCACCTGAGGACCTTTTCTAGGTCCAGTTTGTACCCTTTCCTTTCTGTTGTTCCCTTGTTTATTAGCTAGTGATAAATGTAAGAGAGGGGGGAGGGGAGGGAGAGAGAGAGAGAGAGAGAGAGAGAGAGAGAGAGAGAGAGAGAGAG
>NW_025396489.1:0-3934 GCF_016433145.1 Gracilinanus agilis | reverse complement strand
GGATTACTAATAAATCTTATTTTAAAACCACAATATTTTTAAAGTAACTTTTATATGTTCATTTTAATTTTTATAATAATAATGACCTGAAGTTGGAGTGTCCACATGGAATCTGGAGACTCCAAACTTGTAGCCTAGTACGATCTGATGAACTCCAACTGTTAGAACTAGCTTGTAAGTCTTCATTGAACTCAAGGGCATAGGAATTAGTCTAGTATGGTGATGGCAAACCTATGACACGCGTGCAATGCACGTAGCCTTTTTTGAAGACACATGACCGCATGTGGCAGCTATAATGAACATGGAAGGAGACAGTAGAAATGATGTACTGGCTCAGAGGAATGAAGCAAAAAGTTCCAGATGGTAGAAGAGCTTTAAGTCTCTCTTTGGTGTCACTAGGAAGTCTGAAAGTATAATCAGACTTCCTTTAGAATTTCCTCAACCAATCACAGTAAGGTTCCTTGAGAAAACTAGCTTCCTGGTAGTTGACCATTGATCAATTGAAGATAGATGAATCAGTGTTATAAAATTACTGATGAAGATGAAAAACACATCTGACTGCGAAGGTTATGATTGGTAATTAGTCACAGCTTCTGAGGATGAAGCTGGACACCTCTCTGTCCCTTCAGGCTTCCCTGTAACTCTCTTGAGGCTGCCTCTTTCACTATTGTTGTCAGGTCAACTAACAAGAGGTCAGTAGATGGTTTAAGCTTTGTAACGAGGGTTTTACTTAGGATGTTTAAATAATCAGAGATACTGTGAGAAAGGAAGAGGGTTTAGGAAACACTAAATAAATTCTAATCCTATCCCAAAGGTATTAAGTCCAACAGGTTCAGAATGTTGAGGCAGGGCTGGGCCAGGCCTTACAGGTCTGGTGGAGTTGACATTGCTTGCCTATAGATGGATCAGGTTGCAGCTTGATTGAAGAGAATTAGTTGGATAAATCTTCTGTATGTAATTTGAAGATAACAATAGTTTGATGAATGATGTCAATTAACCCTAAGACTTAGTAATACTGTAATCTCAAGGTATTAATCCCTAGTCTACCCAATAACTTGAGGAGATAAAGGTTTCACCTAACCTCTCAGAAACCCTGGCTCCAGACTGAGTCCCTCAGGCTTGGGCTCTCTCTATCTCTCTTATATAGGGCAATCCCAACTGATGATGGGTCTCATGCCCTGGCATGGCATCAGGAATCTCCCAAGATTCCAATATTTCAACTGGCAGCCCTGCCCCCAGATATGGCTTCTTGCAATTCTTGCAAAAACTTACCTTACATGGCATACAGAGTAGCATGGGCTTGCATGCCGAGGATGAAGCATTTGCTATAGTGTAGTACAGACACTCTGTGCACTATGGAAACCTGTGTTAATTTATCTATTTTTGTTTATTAAATACAGTTATATATTATAATTATACATTTTTGTTATTTGAAATATAATCGTTGTGAAATTATGGTTTTTTTTTTGTCTCGAAGTGACACACCATCCAAGTTATGCTCGGTTTTTTGGCGAATTTTGACACACCAAACTCAAAAGGTTGCCCATCACTGGTCTAGTACAATGAGCATATTGCTTATAAGAGTAGTTTTTCAGTACCTCTATAACATTTTCAAGATTTGTACATGCCTGGACTCTTATGGTTGACTTTAGGGAGTTCTCTTGCTAACTACCTAAATACTCATACATCTTTATAAAGACTCTTCCACCTAGAAAATTCCATTGAAATAAATATGGCTGATTTCAGGTATTGAAGCAAACTCCAATTTTCCCAATGTTTATAGCTGCTTGCCACAACAAGTCAGTCCTGTCCTCCAGTGAAAGGCAAAAATAGAAAGCCAAACAAGTTGTACTTCAGAGAGACAAAACAACTTTGGGGACTCCAGAAGCTTCTAGGAGAATCTAGAAATGGACCTGAATCATGGGAACTTCCCTTTACTTAGAGGAGTGTATCTTCAGTTGTAAGAGTTGGAAGGGAGCAAATCAAGGATTCAATCAAGCACACATCTGGGATTTGGAGCTGTAGCTGGCCTCATGGAATCTTGAGGAAGTTCCATTTGGGAGGGGCCAGTGAAGGAGGGAGTTTGGTGAAGATTCTGAATATTCTAAACTGCCAACTGCCAACTGCTGATTACGAGGGAGGATATTCTAGCCTTTTTTCTGGGGGCTTGGGTGGTGAAGGGTGACAGGGAGGATCTGGGAGGTGTTATTATTAAAAATGATAAAGGCCAAGATTAAAAGGGAGAATAGTATTTTAATAAAAGCCATGCTGATAGAGATAAATCGACCATGTGCCTGTAAGAAACTTATTCAAACATCGCCTCAGCCATTTTACTTTTCATACCTTTGCGCACTCAGGCCCCTCAAGAGGAAATTCAAAACCACTTCCCCATATTTAAAGCCATCCCTCACCTTGAAGACATCATCTAAAACAGGAAACCCATTGGACCACAGGAAATGTAGTTCCAAGGTTCCCCACATGTCCACAGGGAGTTTGTCGAACATTACATATCCTGAGGCTCAATCCTTCCAAATAGAACCCCAGTACTTTTAAATAACACATAACCCCCCTGAAATCCGGTGAAAAAGACTGTTCTTTTTTGGTGGATCTTAAACCAAAAGAAAAGAGGATACAGGCTAGCCACATTGACAAAAAGCCAATTTGGGGCAGTCCCCTATTGACATAAGAGTATACATTCAAAACAAATGTATTCAACTCATTCAGCTCCCCATAGTTCAAATCAACTGCATCCCAAAGTTCAAATTTGGTCTTCATGGTCCAGTGAAGGGTCTTTAGACATCTTTTGGTGCCTCCACCAAACAGGTTCATCGTCTGGATTCTGGGGAGATGGCAAAATCCTTATCCTGAAATTACTCTCAAAGAATTTAAACTTTACATTATAGATTATAAAACATACATTTTCTTCTGAGAATTATACATTACCCCCCTGAGATTACTCCTAAAGGAGTAAAAATTGACTTGCATTTCTCCTCTGGGTGACTCTGTTATTTCTGTAAATTTGGACTTGAATTTGACCCTAATTTAGAACAGAAGACTACCTCCCAGAATCCAGAAGATGCCATGAAGATGCATGCAGAGACCACACACTGCACCAAAAGATCCAGAGAGAATTTCGAGACATGGCGAATTTGAACTTTGGGGGTTGAATGTATTTATTTTGAATGGACATTTTATGCCAGAAAAAGGGGACTGCCTCCTAAATGGCTTATTTTCAATGCACCGAACATTGGTTTTGCTCTTTCTCCCTTTTATTTCCCTTTTATCTCTGAATTATTGTAAACTTTAATTTGATTATGCTTTCATGATCCATTGGGGAGACTTGTCTCCCAAAGGATCACAGGGGGGAATGTAAAGTTGGAAAGACTTTGTACCCCTTTTAACAACTACATTATCCAAACTCCCTTTCACCATACCCTTAATTCCTTAAGCCTTTTCCTATTGGTTGTGGGTTTCGTGGGTTGTTTTTGATATGGTTGTTGTGGGTATGGTGACGGGGTTTTTTGGAGAGGAGGCAGTGTGGTTAAGGGTGAGTTAAAACTCTTTCCCTGCGCTTGAAATAAAATCCTTATAAATATCATACTTTGGAGGCATTGAATATTAATTTCAAAACCCACAGAGGAAACAGCTCATCTGAACCTCAAATTCCCTGGCATCTTTGGGGACTACAACAGCTAAACTCATTCTATAGATCTTCTTTGCCAACAAAGAGGAATCTGTGATAGTTGTGCTTTAGTTTGGCCATAGTGCTCAGAGTCCAGAGAGAGCAGCACCTGAGGACCTTTTCTAGGTCCAGTTTGTACCCTTTCCTTTCTGTTGTTCCCTTGTTTATTAGCTAGTGATAAATGTAAGAGAGGGGGGAGGGGAGGGAGAGAGAGAGAGAGAGAGAGAGAGAGAGAGAGAGAGAGAGAGAGAG
>NW_025396488.1:0-10515 GCF_016433145.1 Gracilinanus agilis | reverse complement strand
GAGAGAGAGAGAGAGAGAGAGAGAGAGAGAGAGAGAGAGAGAGAGAGTTAGTTAGTTAGTTTCTCAGACCAAGCTACAGAAGAAGCCAGAGCTGATCTCTTGAAGGGGGATTCTTAGTTGTAAGGGTATTTTCCCTTATTCCCTCTTAACTCAAATAAATCCCTTACTAACCCTTTCCCTAGTCCCTGAAATCCCATATCATTCAAATAAGTCCTTATTAGTTCATTAGTTGTAGTTTGGGCCTGTTAACTTGAGGGGAGGAGACCATCAAGTGTCTGGAAGACAAATACCAACTCCATTTTGAAGAGAAAAAGCCTTTTGAATCGGGTTTGGGGGAGGTTTGACTCAAAATTGGTGGCTATATTTAGCACAAATCCTAAATTTTAAATTCTTATACATCTCAACTCTACATTAGAGAACCCAAATGTATATATAACCCAGATGTAGATGTGAAACTTTTCAATACAGAACTCCAAATATCAATTCTTACTCTGGAGGTGGATGTCATTTTCCTTCATAGGTCCTTTGTTTTGCCATTCTTTGGTACTTTAAGTCATATCTGACTCTTCATGACCCTGTTTGGGGTTTTCTTTGCAGAGATATTAGAGTGGTTTTCATTTCCTTCTCCAGCTCATTTTAGAGATGAAGAGCTGAGGCAAACATGGTGAAGCGACTTGTCCAGGAGAGCAAGAGAGCTATTATCTTTTTCTGGCTTTGGAATGTCCATTCATCTCTGGCTTAGCAACCAAGCAAGAGGATTTTGCAGTAAGCCAATAGGAAACAATCATTGAATACATGCTGTTTTTGAATTTTAAAATTAATATCCAATAACTAAATATTATATTTAATGAAGTTTTATTAATAATAAGTAAAGTAAGAGACCTAGGTATTCAGCCCACTTTCCAGAGCAAAAGAGAAAGAATGACCTGGAGCTTTAGAACTTTTACAAACGTGACCACACAAATGTAAACAAAGGGAAAAGCATTCTAGGTAATACAGAAAGGAACTCTGGGCAATGCAGTCTTTAGGGGTTCAAGATTTTCCTACAATACATTCCCCTCTGTGATCCTATTTGGGAGACCAGTCTCCCAAATCATGAAAACACAATCAACTTAAAAATTTCAGTCTTTTGCAGATAAAAGGAAAAGAGAACAAAATCAATGATTGCTACGTTGACAAAAAAAAAAACAAACAACAACAATTTGGGGGCAGTCCCCTTTGGCATAAGAGTATACATTCTAAACAAATGTTTTCAACCCTCAATAGTTCAATTTCACATCCTAAAGTACACTATGGTGTGGTCTCTGCAGGCATTTTCATGGTGTCTTCTCCAAACAGGTTTGTTGTCTGGATTCTGGGAGGTTGTAAATTTCTTATTGTAAAATTTCCTAAATTCAAATCAAAGTTCACAATAATAACAAAGCCTCCCCTGAGGAAAATAATAATAAACAATGATCTCTCAGGAATACATGGGGGAGTTATAAGGTATATGAATCAATTGCAAAAGAAATCAAAAACATAAAGAATCTACATAAAAGATAAAAAATAACTTGTCAAAGTCTTTTGTCTAAAAAAATCTAAGTAAAGGAAAAATAAAACTATAACAGGTCTTTGAATCAGGACCCAATTAAAGTGATTTAAGTAATTATACACTTACTCAATCAGTAGCCAGGACTACAGAAAGTTTGCCACACTTATAAAAGACAGAAAAAAGGGACTAGATAATAGGAGCCAGAATGGTAGCAGGGATGAGGTGCTTGGATAGAATGTGGTTCAGAGGAAGTCCTGGGTCTTAACATATGTTAAGTGCTGCCACCTCAAACCCCAAACAAGTTCAAGTCCTCTTGTCTTGGCTCAAAATTACATCAATCCCATTGGGATTGGTTGGTCTCTTTCACCTTGTGCTCGATTTGCACTATGAAGATTTTGCACTATGAAGATGGTTTTGTAGTTCTTTAGCACTGTGCAGTAGCTCCTTTTATATTTTCTTCTTCTGGAATAAGCCATAATCAATAAGCAAAGTCCCATAATATTTAAACAATCCATGGCATTCTACAGTTTAAAGCTTTATTGGGTATGCATTAATATTAGAACAAATATATTTTAAACTTATATGACTGTAAAATAAAAAAGATTAATATTGTTTATATGTACTTCAAAGTACTCAAATACTATATTGAAAATAAAAGGGAAAAACAATAAGAAAAATATTTTAAAAATCAAAAATATATAACTTAAAATCAATGACACACTATGTAAGCCAAGGGGAGGAAGAATACAACAATTCCTCATCAAAAAATGAGATCCATTTCCTTTTTAAACTTGGCCATGATCTACTGCATGAGTACCAATGGTTTTTAAAAATAGCAGATATATAAAAAACAAAACAGTAGTAGAGTAGATAATCCACATTCAAATAAAGTACCAAATTCCCAAAATTCACAATAGCCCAGTTATTGACAAAAGCAAACAAACCCATTTTATATAGGATTTATATGAATTTATACATAGCCACTTGATGTGTGATGTTTAAAAAAAATCTATGAACTGATGGTTATATGTCAAAAGTTATACAGATATAACAATTCTTTCAACCTTGCCAAAAACACAAACCTCCGTATTGCTCAAGAAAATATTTTGGGGTCTAGAACATCACAAAGAAATCTAGATTGTTCTGGTGGAAATTAAAATAAATAGTTAAAATGTAGTGCATGCAGAAGCTCTTTTGGTTTCTTGCTTTATATATACATATATAAAGTTTTGGTAGGAACTTCTATTTGGTTCTCTATATTTTAATACAACATTCTTTATAATATGAAAACCTATCATCCATTCAGAAGGTACTAGGTATCTAAAATCTAAGGCTTTTTACCCTTAGTCTGCTTGTTAAGTTTGCTTTCCTACCTTTAAAGTATATTCCCCTATTACAGTATCTAAAATCATTTCTAAAAAACCCTTATAAAATTTCAATTTAAATTCTTAAGTCATTATACTCTTCAAGATTGTATAAGCAATGTGTGACCTCGATATTTAAGATGGCAAATCCAGGATACATAGGACTTATGGGCTTTTTACAACTTAAAAAAAATTTTGTGTTAGAAGTTCATGGGCTTTTTACAATGATATGTTGTTTTGTAAAATCATAGGTAAATGGTACAGATAAAGAATCATATAACAGAATAGATAAGTTTAGCTTAATACAGATAAACTTAAAAATATTTAAACCTTAAAGAAATCAAGAAAAAAATAATATAAGCAAATAACAAGCAATGCAGTCAAAACCCTTTTTAACAATTCCAATAGATTTGTTCACTATTAGGAAGGGGAAAAGTTGAGAATGATTAGTAAGCAATAAACTTCAAGATCTCTTAAGGTTTTTTTCCCCTCCTCCATATAAACCAACCATTCAGATTTCATTTGTCAGAGCTCCGAATTTCATCATAGTGAGGGCAAATTCTGTACAGAACATAGTGTGCTCAACCCTCATAATGGGTATGAGTAAGCCAAAAAAAACAAAGGGGTGCGAGGAGATGAATTTCTCTCCTGAATCTTAAGATTAATGAAGCTCTCAATTGCAAGGTATTCAATCAGCACAAAAATCCCCAGGAAAAGAATTAAGCAGATCCAAATTGCACTTTTTTAGCCCTACCAACTCAAACTGTTGTTTCAGAGTTTTAAGCATGCTTTGAAACAGCATTTTGTCTTCTAGGGGGAAAAAAAAAGGCTGTAGGGGGTTTGTTTATAGTAAACAGTAAAATCTTGCTGGAGAATAATAGGGTATGTGCATATGAGAGAACTGGCCAAAAGGCAGAGACAAAATCCCCCAAAACGACTTCAATTCTACTGATTTAGTCTCTCTGCCCTCTTAAGAAAACCGCAGAAGTCCCCTTCCTGTGGAAAAAAAAAATTCCCGAGTTGCAAGTCTCTCTCAGCCAGGAGTCCAGGGCCAGCTTAAGACTTAGGCTCAAAAAATGGCTAGCTCAGGCTGGAAAACCCACGTGGGGTGGGGGAAGAGATTGGGTGGAAAGATTTTTATATGTCACCCTCTTGAAAAGAAGCAGCTTGGAATGGCAGGGTCTTGTGGCAGGTCTAGTCCCTGCAGCAGGTGGGAAGGCATGGCTGGAGAAAAGAATTTACTAACAACTGAAAATCTCTTTTAAAAAATATTTGAGAATTTTATCCCATCTTGGTAAGCCATAAATGTGGATTTTAAAATTAATATCCAATAACTAAATATTATATTTAATAAAATTTATTAATAATAACTAACGTAAGAGACCTAGGTATTCAGTCCTCTTGCCAGAGCAAAAGAGAAAGAATGAGGCAGAGCCTCAGAACTTTTACAAATGTGACCATGCAAATGTAAACAAAAGAAAAAGCATTCTAGGTAATACAGAAAGGAACTCTGGGTAATGCAGTCTTTAGGGGTTCAAGATTTTCCTACTATATATGATGAATTCAACTGGGGAAGAACCCAAATTGAGAACCAATTTCTTAACATCTCACATTCCCAGAAGCAGACTCACCAAGCCACTCAGACTGCTAAGGGGCAGAATGTACTATTATTGCACTAAGGATTCAGACAGTTCCTCCTTGTGTACATTTCATCCTAGAGCTAACAATGGGGAGAGACTGGAGTTTATTGAGACAGGTGGCCTTATCTGTGCTTTTGGAAAATTACTCTAGCAGCTGAATGGAGAATGGACTGCTGTGGGGAGAAATGTGGGACAAGGAGAACAAACAGAAGACTCTTGCAATAGTTTAGGTACTAATCATGCCAATTGTCCATCTGAGTTAACTGCTTCTATGAGGGATGGAACATCATTGAAGACATTTGTATCCCCAAACAGCATTCTGATGGGCAGAAGATATTCCAAACTGTTGGACTCTTTATCATTTTATATCAAAAATTGCCTACACCCATATGCATATATGGGTATATGTATGTGCTTCTACACATATGTACAAATTATAGCCTGCATTAGAATTGATGTTCTTTGAGAGTTAGGAAATCTTCCACTTTGATGAAAAGTAACTGTGGTTCCATGAGTTAAGGGCTCTGGTTCTAGAATCAGGAGAGATGTGAGTTCAAATCCAGCCTCAGATACATTATAGCTTTTTTACCCTGGGCAAGTCACTTAACTTTTGTCTGTCTCAGTTCCCTCATCTGAAAACAAAGATGACAATAATAGTCCCCACTTCATAGAATTGTCATGAGGATCAGATGAGATAATTTTTGTAACGTGCTTAAAGCCCTCCCTCTTTGTCTTTGTAACCAATATGCTTAGCAGAGCATGTTATTAATGGTTATTGATTGATTTGTGTATGTGTTTAATGCTGTTTGGCAGGGATTAACAAGGTTGGTAGGATGATTGTCAAAGTGTTTATTTTTTTAATCCTCACCTTCTATATTAGCATCAATTCTTTATCAAACTCTGACTTTCTTTCTCAGAATTAATACTGAGTATTAATTCCAAGGCTGAAGAATGATAAGGGCTAGGCAATTAGAGTTAAGTGGCTTGCCCAAGTTCATATCGCTAGAATGAGTCTGAGGCCAGGTTTAAATCCAGGTCTATTTCGCCTAAGCGCATTGAAAGTACTCAAAAATTGAGCACTCTTACCACTAAAAGGCAGTTAAGAGCAATTTTAGGAGCAACAGGGTTTTGTAGACAATGGATCCCTTGCTATGGGGAAATTACTAAGCCTCTTACAGCACTAACAAGGGATTTAGTTCCTGAACCACTTAAATTAGAACCAGAACACCTGTCAGCTCTGTCAAATCTAAGACAGGCTATCCTGTCTGGCCCTGCTCTAGGTTACAACAAGCCATTTACTTTGTATGTACGTGAGTGGAAAGGAGTAGCTTCAGGTGTTTTAACTGAAACTCTGGGACCTTCTTGGCTTCCAATTGCTTATTATTCAGCCCAGCTGGATCCTGTAGCTTCAGGAGCACCACCATATCTTAGAGGTGTAGCTGCCAATGACTTATTAGTAACAAAAACTGTTGATCTAGTATTGGGATGCCCATTAACAATTATGTGCCCACATGAAGTAGAAACATTGTTGCTAAGGCATAGAACACAGGCATTTTCTGATCAGACAATTATAAAGTATTAAATAATGAAAATATTACTTTAAAATGCTGTACAGCTCTTAATCCTGTCACTTTGCTTCCTGATTTACTAGTCTCAGGAGAACAATTACGTAATTGTGAAACACTAGTGTCCATGGCTGTAAAGTCTCGAGACAATTCCTGGACACTCCTTCAGACAATCCAGATCTAGTCTTATTTATTGATGGTCCTTCTTTTATGAAGAATGGCATACGCTACACTGGAGCTGCATAGTCACAGAATTTGACACTGTGTGGTCAGCTTTACTGCCCTCAAACCTAAGTGCTCAAGTTGCAGAACTCTTAGCCCTAAAACATGCTTGTATAATTACCAAAGATAAAAAGGCAACAATTTATACAGATTCTAGATATGCATTTGGAATTTGTCATGCAGTGGGTATGTTGTGCCTTCAGAGAGTATTTTTAACTTCAGCTGGCAAATCTATAGCTAATGCCAAAATTATTAATGAAGTTCTTTCTGCTCTCCAACTACCTGAAGCCATAGCTGTAGTTCATTCCTCTGCCCATACAGGTGGCACTGACCCTGTCTCTAGGGGAAATGACCGGGCAGATACTGCTGCAAAGCTAGATGCTATAGAAGGACCTGAATTAATTTTAACATTAATAACCACTGATGAGTTAAATTTATCACTATCCTATAATGAGAAAGAAGTAGAAAAATGGAAGCAAAACTTTAGAGTTAAACAGATGAATGGAGTATGGGTGTCCTCTGAAGGAAAACCCCTACTCCCTAGAAACTTTTATCACCAAATTTGCCAATCTATTCATAAAAATGGTTATTTTGGTACCCAGGGCATCATGGACTCTGTTAAAAGGGTATGGATAGCTCCTGGCATAACTACTATAGCCTCTAAAGTGTACGCAGCCTGCCCTACCCGCCAAGCATATAACCAACATGCCTTTTGTGGCAAGGCTTTTGGTGGGCGTCCTCTGCTTAAACACCTTTTGAGCACCTACAAATTGATTTCCTCACAATGCCAAAGGCTGGACAATATAAATTCTGTCTAGTCATAGACAGACCAGATGGCCAGAAACATTTCCTACAGCCTGAGCCACAGTGGCTTTTGTTGCCAAGGTGCTTTTAAAAGAAATCATTCCTCATTTTGGCCTGCCTGCATATATTGATTTGGACAGGGGAAGTCACTTTACCGATTCAATTTTATCTGAAATATATTCCTCTTTGGGGATAACTCCCAAATTCCATGTACCATATCACCACCAGAGCTCAGGCCAAGTTGAAAGGATGAGCAGGGAACTTAAAACTATGATTGGAAAATTATGCACTAAGATACATTTAAAATGGCATGAAATTCTCCCTCTGGCCCTATTTTATCTTAGAAGCAGGCCCAGGGGAGATCTACATATCTCACCATTTGAGATGCTTTTTGGACATCCCCCTATACAGGCTAAGCCTTTTTTCCCTGCATATACATTACTATTGAGAGGAGATACTTCTATTACTTCCTTATTCTTTTAACACTATATACAAGAATTGCAGCACAAACTGTATGAACTCCATGAATGTGGAACTTCAGTACAAGCAGGACCAACAGATGTTTACTTCATGACCTGAAGCCAGGAGACAAGGTGTATATAAAGAATTTCCAGTGTACTTGAGCAACTCAGCCTTCCTGGGAAAGGCCATTACAAACATTATTAACTACTCCAATAGCCATAAAAATTTGAGAAAAGGACTCTTGGATTCATTGCTCACATGTAAAGAGAGCATCTTCTATTGAAACTATTTGACTATATCCTGTTACATGCATTGGTGATAACAGTTCATAGACAAATGGATGCTGTTTTTGGAATCACATTGTATTTTCCCCTGAATTTATTTCATTTTTTTATTGCTTTTCCTTTTATTTTTTAATAGAATAATTGACTCTTTCCCCTTTTTCTCATTCCTTGTACTTAAAGTATATATAATCAGTATTAATCTTTTTATTTTGTAGTAATATAAGTTTAATATATATTTGCTGTAATATTAATGCTTACTCACAAGGCTTTAGGCTTTGGGAACCTGCCATTTATTGTTAAATATTATGGGACTGTGATTAATGTTTCTGTCTGATTCCAGGATAAGGGAACACAAGAGCCACTAAACAGTGCTAAGGAGGCACAAGGTAATGGAGACCAACCAATCCCAATGGGATTGATGAGAATTTTCACAGTTCCAAGGAGCACAAGGTCAAACAGACCATATCAATCCAGGTAGGTCTGAGGAACTTCCATGCCAATACTAAGCACTAGAACGTAGTGTAAGACTCGAAGTTGTGACCCTTGACATATGTTAAGACATAGGATGCTTTGTACTACACTACCAGTCAAGTACCTAAGGTTGGCTATCAGCCTGGCTCACCCTATCCCTGAGAGTGAAGGTAAATCAGACGAGGGAATGAGACTTCCCTTGCACATAAATCTGGTCCTCTTTTCTCTCTTATAGAATAGCAACTTCCTGTAGTCTTGGCTGCCAATGGGTAAGTGCAATATTACTGCATTTTGTCCTACAGACTAGTGGGATATTTATTGGACCCTAATAGAAGGGCCTGTTATGAATGAATTTTTGTTTATTCAGAAATTTATATATATATATATGTGTGTGTGTGTGTGGTTTTAAAATTTTTTCTTTCTCCCAAAGTTTAAATTTTTCTTCTATTTGTTTTTATGTTTTGTTTTTTTTTTCTTTGATAATTGAGTCATACACTCCCATAACTCAATTATATATCCTGAGCTGATCTGGTGTTTATTTTTAACACCCTCTTCAGGGGAGATTGTATTTTTATAAAATCCAAGAATTAAATTTTTGTTCGAGAAATTTTCAGGAAAAGAAGTGTGCTAACTCCTAAATCCAGAGAATGGACTGTTTGTAGAAAGATGCCTGAAGAACCTACATTGCATCAAGAAGATTCAGAATGAACTTTCGGGTACAATTGATTGAACCAATGGGGGTTGAACAGTTATTTTGAATGTACATTTTTATACCAAAAGGGGACTGCCTCCAATTTTTTTTTTGTCAGTGCATGTAGCAAAACATTGGTTTTGCTTTCTCTCTCTTCCAATTCCCTCTTATCTCTAACTATTGTAGTTAGAAGACCCTTGTGGGTACAAGATGATTATGTAAAGTGATCACTTGGGTAGACTAGGCACCCAATGATCATCAGGAGATGTTGTGTAAATGGAATTAACTCACCCTCATTCATTCTAAAGATTTTAGCCACTAGGAATAATGTCACCCTACCCTACTTAGAATTAAGTGGGGAAGGGGGAGGTCTGGGACCCACATGTGCTAGTAATGACAAATGAAAAACAAGTGACTGCCCCTGGGTAGTCCAAAACAGTGCTGAGAGTGCCATTTGCCCACAAGAAACTGGAGGTGGACGCAGGAAGTAATGAAAGCTACTATTTTTAAATATGATGGTAACTTCCTGTGGAGGCCTTTTAATGCTTTGAACTTGGTGTTGAAGGAGCTCAGGTGAGATCTCAGACTGCTTCCCTTTGATTTGTCATGGGGGTAAGTTAGGCTGACTTTCTTTCTCTTCCCTTGGCTTTTCTGGAGGTCCTAGCCTCAAGGAGGTCTCTCTTCTTAGAGGAGGCCATGTGGCTAAAAGCCTTACTTAATTAACTCTGTGCCCCCTCTGCTGGTGCCTCTGAAGCCTTCCTGGTCTGGGCCTCTGGTCTGGGTCAGAGTTTGTCTCTCATTTTTATTACCTTCAACCTTCCTAAGTGTAAATAAACCACTATAAAAGTCATCCTGATTTGGGCCTCTTTTATTTTGAAATCAAGTAATCAATTAGTGGCGACCAAACTTTAAATATCCAGTCCAACCATAATAATTCCCATTTCCCCTATTACAGTGACCTGCCCAGGTCACATAGAAAGGAAGAGGTAAATCTGGCATTCAAACCCAGGTCCTATGATTCCAAATCCATTACTCTTTTTATCATGCTAATCTCCACTGAAAAGCAGAGTATTCTTCCAATTTGTGGTTTGGTCCAACTCTATATGGCCCAAGGTCCTTCCCACTGGGAGATTTTGGGAATCATTGGAAGCTAGGTGATGTAGAGGATAGAAAACACTGGACCCAAGGATACAAATTCAAATCTCTCCTCAGAACCCTAATTCTGTCCCATCTAATCCCTGTTTGCACCAGCTATTGTTATTAATGGCCTTCCTATCTATTTGTAGGAAAGTTGCTTTTGGTACCTCAAGAAATGTCTGCCTGGAGGCTTCATGATTCACTCCATTGAAGAGGTTGAGGAGAGTCTTCATTCTTTCCTCTATATTGCTTAATAGAACCTAAGCCCATATTGGCAAACCTATGGCACACATACCAAAGGAGGTCCTCCCCTTCCCTTCTCACTTGCCTGATGACATTTCTCA
>NW_025396487.1:0-10514 GCF_016433145.1 Gracilinanus agilis | reverse complement strand
GAGAGAGAGAGAGAGAGAGAGAGAGAGAGAGAGAGAGAGAGAGAGAGTTAGTTAGTTAGTTTCTCAGACCAAGCTACAGAAGAAGCCAGAGCTGATCTCTTGAAGGGGGATTCTTAGTTGTAAGGGTATTTTCCCTTATTCCCTCTTAACTCAAATAAATCCCTTACTAACCCTTTCCCTAGTCCCTGAAATCCCATATCATTCAAATAAGTCCTTATTAGTTTATTAGTTGTAGTTTGGGCCTGTTAACTTGAGGGGAGGAGACCATCAAGTGTCTGGAAGACAAATACCAACTCCATTTTGAAGAGAAAAAGCCTTTTGAATCGGGTTTGGGGGAGGTTTGACTCAAAATTGGTGGCTATATTTAGCACAAATCCTAAATTTTAAATTCTTATACATCTCAACTCTACATTAGAGAACCCAAATGTATATATAACCCAGATGTAGATGTGAAACTTTTCAATACAGAACTCCAAATATCAATTCTTACTCTGGAGGTGGATGTCATTTTCCTTCATAGGTCCTTTGTTTTGCCATTCTTTGGTACTTTAAGTCATATCTGACTCTTCATGACCCTGTTTGGGGTTTTCTTTGCAGAGATATTAGAGTGGTTTTCATTTCCTTCTCCAGCTCATTTTAGAGATGAAGAGCTGAGGCAAACATGGTGAAGCGACTTGTCCAGGAGAGCAAGAGAGCTATTATCTTTTTCTGGCTTTGGAATGTCCATTCATCTCTGGCTTAGCAACCAAGCAAGAGGATTTTGCAGTAAGCCAATAGGAAACAATCATTGAATACATGCTGTTTTTGAATTTTAAAATTAATATCCAATAACTAAATATTATATTTAATGAAGTTTTATTAATAATAAGTAAAGTAAGAGACCTAGGTATTCAGCCCACTTTCCAGAGCAAAAGAGAAAGAATGACCTGGAGCTTTAGAACTTTTACAAACGTGACCACACAAATGTAAACAAAGGGAAAAGCATTCTAGGTAATACAGAAAGGAACTCTGGGCAATGCAGTCTTTAGGGGTTCAAGATTTTCCTACAATACATTCCCCTCTGTGATCCTATTTGGGAGACCAGTCTCCCAAATCATGAAAACACAATCAACTTAAAAATTTCAGTCTTTTGCAGATAAAAGGAAAAGAGAACAAAATCAATGATTGCTACGTTGACAAAAAAAAAAACAAACAACAACAATTTGGGGGCAGTCCCCTTTGGCATAAGAGTATACATTCTAAACAAATGTTTTCAACCCTCAATAGTTCAATTTCACATCCTAAAGTACACTATGGTGTGGTCTCTGCAGGCATTTTCATGGTGTCTTCTCCAAACAGGTTTGTTGTCTGGATTCTGGGAGGTTGTAAATTTCTTATTGTAAAATTTCCTAAATTCAAATCAAAGTTCACAATAATAACAAAGCCTCCCCTGAGGAAAATAATAATAAACAATGATCTCTCAGGAATACATGGGGGAGTTATAAGGTATATGAATCAATTGCAAAAGAAATCAAAAACATAAAGAATCTACATAAAAGATAAAAAATAACTTGTCAAAGTCTTTTGTCTAAAAAAATCTAAGTAAAGGAAAAATAAAACTATAACAGGTCTTTGAATCAGGACCCAATTAAAGTGATTTAAGTAATTATACACTTACTCAATCAGTAGCCAGGACTACAGAAAGTTTGCCACACTTATAAAAGACAGAAAAAAGGGACTAGATAATAGGAGCCAGAATGGTAGCAGGGATGAGGTGCTTGGATAGAATGTGGTTCAGAGGAAGTCCTGGGTCTTAACATATGTTAAGTGCTGCCACCTCAAACCCCAAACAAGTTCAAGTCCTCTTGTCTTGGCTCAAAATTACATCAATCCCATTGGGATTGGTTGGTCTCTTTCACCTTGTGCTCGATTTGCACTATGAAGATTTTGCACTATGAAGATGGTTTTGTAGTTCTTTAGCACTGTGCAGTAGCTCCTTTTATATTTTCTTCTTCTGGAATAAGCCATAATCATTAAGCAAAGTCCCATAATATTTAAACAATCCATGGCATTCTACAGTTTAAAGCTTTATTGGGTATGCATTAATATTAGAACAAATATATTTTAAACTTATATGACTGTAAAATAAAAAAAGATTAATATTGTTTATATGTACTTCAAAGTACTCAAATACTATATTGAAAATAAAAGGGAAAAACAATAAGAAAAATATTTTAAAAATCAAAAATATATAACTTAAAATCAATGACACACTATGTAAGCCAAGGGGAGGAAGAATACAACAATTCCTCATCAAAAAATGAGATCCATTTCCTTTTTAAACTTGGCCATGATCTACTGCATGAGTACCAATGGTTTTTAAAAATAGCAGATATATAAAAACAAAACAGTAGTAGAGTAGATAATCCACATTCAAATAAAGTACCAAATTCCCAAAATTCACAATAGCCCAGTTATTGACAATAGCAAACAAACCCATTTTATATAGGATTTATATGAATTTATACATAGCCACTTGATGTGTGATGTTTAAAAAAATCTATGAACTGATGGTTATATGTCAAAAGTTATACAGATATAACAATTCTTTCAACCTTGCCAAAAACACAAACCTCCGTATTGCTCAAGAAAATATTTTGGGGTCTAGAACATCACAAAGAAATCTAGATTGTTCTGGTGGAAATTAAAATAAATAGTTAAAATGTAGTGCATGCAGAAGCTCTTTTGGTTTCTTGCTTTATATATACATATATAAAGTTTTGGTAGGAACTTCTATTTGGTTCTCTATATTTTAATACAACATTCTTTATAATATGAAAACCTATCATCCATTCAGAAGGTACTAGGTATCTAAAATCTAAGGCTTTTTACCCTTAGTCTGCTTGTTAAGTTTGCTTTCCTACCTTTAAAGTATATTCCCCTATTACAGTATCTAAAATCATTTCTAAAAAACCCTTATAAAATTTCAATTTAAATTCTTAAGTCATTATACTCTTCAAGATTGTATAAGCAATGTGTGACCTCGATATTTAAGATGGCAAATCCAGGATACATAGGACTTATGGGCTTTTTACAACTTAAAAAAAATTTTGTGTTAGAAGTTCATGGGCTTTTTACAATGATATGTTGTTTTGTAAAATCATAGGTAAATGGTACAGATAAAGAATCATATAACAGAATAGATAAGTTTAGCTTAATACAGATAAACTTAAAAATATTTAAACCTTAAAGAAATCAAGAAAAAAATAATATAAGCAAATAACAAGCAATGCAGTCAAAACCCTTTTTAACAATTCCAATAGATTTGTTCACTATTAGGAAGGGGAAAAGTTGAGAATGATTAGTAAGCAATAAACTTCAAGATCTCTTAAGGTTTTTTTCCCCTCCTCCATATAAACCAACCATTCAGATTTCATTTGTCAGAGCTCCGAATTTCATCATAGTGAGGGCAAATTCTGTACAGAACATAGTGTGCTCAACCCTCATAATGGGTATGAGTAAGCCAAAAAAAACAAAGGGGTGCGAGGAGATGAATTTCTCTCCTGAATCTTAAGATTAATGAAGCTCTCAATTGCAAGGTATTCAATCAGCACAAAAATCCCCAGGAAAAGAATTAAGCAGATCCAATTTGCACTTTTTTAGCCCTACCAACTCAAACTGTTGTTTCAGAGTTTTAAGCATGCTTTGAAACAGCATTTTGTCTTCTAGGGGGAAAAAAAAAGGCTGTAGGGGGTTTGTTTATAGTAAACAGTAAAATCTTGCTGGAGAATAATAGGGTATGTGCATATGAGAGAACTGGCCAAAAGGCAGAGACAAAATCCCCCAAAACGACTTCAATTCTACTGATTTAGTCTCTCTGCCCTCTTAAGAAAACCGCAGAAGTCCCCTTCCTGTGGAAAAAAAAAATTCCCGAGTTGCAAGTCTCTCTCAGCCAGGAGTCCAGGGCCAGCTTAAGACTTAGGCTCAAAAAATGGCTAGCTCAGGCTGGAAAACCCACGTGGGGTGGGGGAAGAGATTGGGTGGAAAGATTTTTATATGTCACCCTCTTGAAAAGAAGCAGCTTGGAATGGCAGGGTCTTGTGGCAGGTCTAGTCCCTGCAGCAGGTGGGAAGGCATGGCTGGAGAAAAGAATTTACTAACAACTGAAAATCTCTTTTAAAAAATATTTGAGAATTTTATCCCATCTTGGTAAGCCATAAATGTGGATTTTAAAATTAATATCCAATAACTAAATATTATATTTAATAAAATTTATTAATAATAACTAACGTAAGAGACCTAGGTATTCAGTCCTCTTGCCAGAGCAAAAGAGAAAGAATGAGGCAGAGCCTCAGAACTTTTACAAATGTGACCATGCAAATGTAAACAAAAGAAAAAGCATTCTAGGTAATACAGAAAGGAACTCTGGGTAATGCAGTCTTTAGGGGTTCAAGATTTTCCTACTATATATGATGAATTCAACTGGGGAAGAACCCAAATTGAGAACCAATTTCTTAACATCTCACATTCCCAGAAGCAGACTCACCAAGCCACTCAGACTGCTAAGGGGCAGAATGTACTATTATTGCACTAAGGATTCAGACAGTTCCTCCTTGTGTACATTTCATCCTAGAGCTAACAATGGGGAGAGACTGGAGTTTATTGAGACAGGTGGCCTTATCTGTGCTTTTGGAAAATTACTCTAGCAGCTGAATGGAGAATGGACTGCTGTGGGGAGAAATGTGGGACAAGGAGAACAAACAGAAGACTCTTGCAATAGTTTAGGTACTAATCATGCCAATTGTCCATCTGAGTTAACTGCTTCTATGAGGGATGGAACATCATTGAAGACATTTGTATCCCCAAACAGCATTCTGATGGGCAGAAGATATTCCAAACTGTTGGACTCTTTATCATTTTATATCAAAAATTGCCTACACCCATATGCATATATGGGTATATGTATGTGCTTCTACACATATGTACAAATTATAGCCTGCATTAGAATTGATGTTCTTTGAGAGTTAGGAAATCTTCCACTTTGATGAAAAGTAACTGTGGTTCCATGAGTTAAGGGCTCTGGTTCTAGAATCAGGAGAGATGTGAGTTCAAATCCAGCCTCAGATACATTATAGCTTTTTTACCCTGGGCAAGTCACTTAACTTTTGTCTGCCTCAGTTCCCTCATCTGAAAACAAAGATGACAATAATAGTCCCCACTTCATAGAATTGTCATGAGGATCAGATGAGATAATTTTTGTAACGTGCTTAAAGCCCTCCCTCTTTGTCTTTGTAACCAATATGCTTAGCAGAGCATGTTATTAATGGTTATTGATTGATTTGTGTATGTGTTTAATGCTGTTTGGCAGGGATTAACAAGGTTGGTAGGATGATTGTCAAAGTGTTTATTTTTTTAAACCTCACCTTCTATATTAGCATCAATTCTTTATCAAACTCTGACTTTCTTTCTCAGAATTAATACTGAGTATTAATTCCAAGGCTGAAGAATGATAAGGGCTAGGCAATTAGAGTTAAGTGGCTTGCCCAAGTTCATATCGCTAGAATGAGTCTGAGGCCAGGTTTAAATCCAGGTCTATTTCGCCTAAGCGCATTGAAAGTACTCAAAAATTGAGCACTCTTACCACTAAAAGGCAGTTAAGAGCAATTTTAGGAGCAACAGGGTTTTGTAGACAATGGATCCCTTGCTATGGGGAAATTACTAAGCCTCTTACAGCACTAACAAGGGATTTAGTTCCTGAACCACTTAAATTAGAACCAGAACACCTGTCAGCTCTGTCAAATCTAAGACAGGCTATCCTGTCTGGCCCTGCTCTAGGTTACAACAAGCCATTTACTTTGTATGTACGTGAGTGGAAAGGAGTAGCTTCAGGTGTTTTAACTGAAACTCTGGGACCTTCTTGGCTTCCAATTGCTTATTATTCAGCCCAGCTGGATCCTGTAGCTTCAGGAGCACCACCATATCTTAGAGGTGTAGCTGCCAATGACTTATTAGTAACAAAAACTGTTGATCTAGTATTGGGATGCCCATTAACAATTATGTGCCCACATGAAGTAGAAACATTGTTGCTAAGGCATAGAACACAGGCATTTTCTGATCAGACAATTATAAAGTATTAAATAATGAAAATATTACTTTAAAATGCTGTACAGCTCTTAATCCTGTCACTTTGCTTCCTGATTTACTAGTCTCAGGAGAACAATTACGTAATTGTGAAACACTAGTGTCCATGGCTGTAAAGTCTCGAGACAATTCCTGGACACTCCTTCAGACAATCCAGATCTAGTCTTATTTATTGATGGTCCTTCTTTTATGAAGAATGGCATACGCTACACTGGAGCTGCATAGTCACAGAATTTGACACTGTGTGGTCAGCTTTACTGCCCTCAAACCTAAGTGCTCAAGTTGCAGAACTCTTAGCCCTAAAACATGCTTGTATAATTACCAAAGATAAAAAGGCAACAATTTATACAGATTCTAGATATGCATTTGGAATTTGTCATGCAGTGGGTATGTTGTGCCTTCAGAGAGTATTTTTAACTTCAGCTGGAAAATCTATAGCTAATGCCAAAATTATTAATGAAGTTCTTTCTGCTCTCCAACTACCTGAAGCCATAGCTGTAGTTCATTGCTCTGCCCATACAGGTGGCACTGACCCTGTCTCTAGGGGAAATGACCGGGCAGATACTGCTGCAAAGCTAGATGCTATAGAAGGACCTGAATTAATTTTAACATTAATAACCACTGATGAGTTAAATTTATCACTATCCTATAATGAGAAAGAAGTAGAAAAATGGAAGCAGAACTTTAGAGTTAAACAGATGAATGGAGTATGGGTGTCCTCTGAAGGAAAACCCCTACTCCCTAGAAACTTTTATCACCAAATTTGCCAATCTATTCATAAAAATGGTTATTTTGGTACCCAGGGCATCATGGACTCTGTTAAAAGGGTATGGATAGCTCCTGGCATAACTACTATAGCCTCTAAAGTGTACGCAGCCTGCCCTACCCGCCAAGCATATAACCAACATGCCTTTTGTGGCAAGGCTTTTGGTGGGCGTCCTCTGCTTAAACACCTTTTGAGCACCTACAAATTGATTTCCTCACAATGCCAAAGGCTGGACAATATAAATTCTGTCTAGTCATAGACAGACCAGATGGCCAGAAACATTTCCTACAGCCTGAGCCACAGTGGCTTTTGTTGCCAAGGTGCTTTTAAAAGAAATCATTCCTCATTTTGGCCTGCCTGCATATATTGATTTGGACAGGGGAAGTCACTTTACCGATTCAATTTTATCTGAAATATATTCCTCTTTGGGGATAACTCCCAAATTCCATGTACCATATCACCACCAGAGCTCAGGCCAAGTTGAAAGGATGAGCAGGGAACTTAAAACTATGATTGGAAAATTATGCACTAAGATACATTTAAAATGGCATGAAATTCTCCCTCTGGCCCTATTTTATCTTAGAAGCAGGCCCAGGGGAGATCTACATATCTCACCATTTGAGATGCTTTTTGGACATCCCCCTATACAGGCTAAGCCTTTTTTCCCTGCATATACATTACTATTGAGAGGAGATACTTCTATTACTTCCTTATTCTTTTAACACTATATACAAGAATTGCAGCACAAACTGTATGAACTCCATGAATGTGGAACTTCAGTACAAGCAGGACCAACAGATGTTTACTTCATGACCTGAAGCCAGGAGACAAGGTGTATATAAAGAATTTCCAGTGTACTTGAGCAACTCAGCCTTCCTGGGAAAGGCCATTACAAACATTATTAACTACTCCAATAGCCATAAAAATTTGAGAAAAGGACTCTTGGATTCATTGCTCACATGTAAAGAGAGCATCTTCTATTGAAACTATTTGACTATATCCTGTTACATGCATTGGTGATAACAGTTCATAGACAAATGGATGCTGTTTTTGGAATCACATTGTATTTTCCCCTGAATTTATTTCATTTTTTTATTGCTTTTCCTTTTATTTTTTAATAGAATAATTGACTCTTTCCCCTTTTTCTCATTCCTTGTACTTAAAGTATATATAATCAGTATTAATCTTTTTATTTTGTAGTAATATAAGTTTAATATATATTTGCTGTAATATTAATGCTTACTCACAAGGCTTTAGGCTTTGGGAACCTGCCATTTATTGTTAAATATTATGGGACTGTGATTAATGTTTCTGTCTGATTCCAGGATAAGGGAACACAAGAGCCACTAAACAGTGCTAAGGAGGCACAAGGTAATGGAGACCAACCAATCCCAATGGGATTGATGAGAATTTTCACAGTTCCAAGGAGCACAAGGTCAAACAGACCATATCAATCCAGGTAGGTCTGAGGAACTTCCATGCCAATACTAAGCACTAGAACGTAGTGTAAGACTCGAAGTTGTGACCCTTGACATATGTTAAGACATAGGATGCTTTGTACTACACTACCAGTCAAGTACCTAAGGTTGGCTATCAGCCTGGCTCACCCTATCCCTGAGAGTGAAGGTAAATCAGACGAGGGAATGAGACTTCCCTTGCACATAAATCTGGTCCTCTTTTCTCTCTTATAGAATAGCAACTTCCTGTAGTCTTGGCTGCCAATGGGTAAGTGCAATATTACTGCATTTTGTCCTACAGACTAGTGGGATATTTATTGGACCCTAATAGAAGGGCCTGTTATGAATGAATTTTTGTTTATTCAGAAATTTATATATATATATATGTGTGTGTGTGTGTGGTTTTAAAATTTTTTCTTTCTCCCAAAGTTTAAATTTTTCTTCTATTTGTTTTTATGTTTTGTTTTTTTTTTCTTTGATAATTGAGTCATACACTCCCATAACTCAATTATATATCCTGAGCTGATCTGGTGTTTATTTTTAACACCCTCTTCAGGGGAGATTGTATTTTTATAAAATCCAAGAATTAAATTTTTGTTCGAGAAATTTTCAGGAAAAGAAGTGTGCTAACTCCTAAATCCAGAGAATGGACTGTTTGTAGAAAGATGCCTGAAGAACCTACATTGCATCAAGAAGATTCAGAATGAACTTTCGGGTACAATTGATTGAACCAATGGGGGTTGAACAGTTATTTTGAATGTACATTTTTATACCAAAAGGGGACTGCCTCCAATTTTTTTTTTGTCAGTGCATGTAGCAAAACATTGGTTTTGCTTTCTCTCTCTTCCAATTCCCTCTTATCTCTAACTATTGTAGTTAGAAGACCCTTGTGGGTACAAGATGATTATGTAAAGTGATCACTTGGGTAGACTAGGCACCCAATGATCATCAGGAGGTGTTGTGTAAATGGAATTAACTCACCCTCATTCATTCTAAAGATTTTAGCCACTAGGAATAATGTCACCCTACCCTACTTAGAATTAAGTGGGGAAGGGGGAGGTCTGGGACCCACATGTGCTAGTAATGACAAATGAAAAACAAGTGACTGCCCCTGGGTAGTCCAAAACAGTGCTGAGAGTGCCATTTGCCCACAAGAAACTGGAGGTGGACGCAGGAAGTAATGAAAGCTACTATTTTTAAATATGATGGTAACTTCCTGTGGAGGCCTTTTAATGCTTTGAACTTGGTGTTGAAGGAGCTCAGGTGAGATCTCAGACTGCTTCCCTTTGATTTGTCATGGGGGTAAGTTAGGCTGACTTTCTTTCTCTTCCCTTGGCTTTTCTGGAGGTCCTAGCCTCAAGGAGGTCTCTCTTCTTAGAGGAGGCCATGTGGCTAAAAGCCTTACTTAATTAACTCTGTGCCCCCTCTGCTGGTGCCTCTGAAGCCTTCCTGGTCTGGGCCTCTGGTCTGGGTCAGAGTTTGTCTCTCATTTTTATTACCTTCAACCTTCCTAAGTGTAAATAAACCACTATAAAAGTCATCCTGATTTGGGCCTCTTTTATTTTGAAATCAAGTAATCAATTAGTGGCGACCAAACTTTAAATATCCAGTCCAACCATAATAATTCCCATTTCCCCTATTACAGTGACCTGCCCAGGTCACATAGAAAGGAAGAGGTAAATCTGGCATTCAAACCCAGGTCCTATGATTCCAAATCCATTACTCTTTTTATCATGCTAATCTCCACTGAAAAGCAGAGTATTCTTCCAATTTGTGGTTTGGTCCAACTCTATATGGCCCAAGGTCCTTCCCACTGGGAGATTTTGGGAATCATTGGAAGCTAGGTGATGTAGAGGATAGAAAACACTGGACCCAAGGATACGAATTCAAATCTCTCCTCAGAACCCTAATTCTGTCCCATCTAATCCCTGTTTGCACCAGCTATTGTTATTAATGGCCTTCCTATCTATTTGTAGGAAAGTTGCTTTTGGTACCTCAAGAAATGTCTGCCTGGAGGCTTCATGATTCACTCCATTGAAGAGGTTGAGGAGAGTCTTCATTCTTTCCTCTATATTGCTTAATAGAACCTAAGCCCATATTGGCAAACCTATGGCACACATACCAAAGGAGGTCCTCCCCTTCCCTTCTCACTTGCCTGATGACATTTCTCA
>NW_025396486.1:0-1024 GCF_016433145.1 Gracilinanus agilis | reverse complement strand
TCAAGCAGGTGTGGGCCTTTGTCCATTGGCTGCTTGCTAGTGCTGCCATATGTGGGGCAGACAGCTCTCTCAGCCTGGGACCATGGACAGTGGCTGCCCTGTCCCCAGTAGCCAGGAAATCTAGCTTCCTGGGCATGGCTCTGTCTGCTGAAGTAGTAGCAGGCCTCAGCTCAGGCAGTTTAGCTTCAGTCTCCTTGGCTGGGCCTGAGGGCTCTTTCTGGGCCCCAGACTTTCCCTGTTTGGGGATCTCTTTGTCTTTTTGGACCACTATGTCTTTGTTGGCCTGCAGCCCTTGAGGCTCCTCAGCTTCTTTCAAGGGAGAAAGAAGAGGAGAAGGGCAGTCCTCTTGCACGGATGTTTCTAGGTCTTGGATTAGTTGATCCAGCCACTCTATGACACTTTCAGTGGGTTGAGGGACCTGGTGAGCGACAGACATCTTGTCTGTCTTCTTGCCCAGGACAGGAAGTACCTCATCTGACTCCAGCTTATGATTTCTCAGACAGCTCTGGGGCTTCTTCAAGGTCCCTTGAGTAAGCTCAGCAGGCTTCCTCTTGAGCTCCATTGTGGACATGATGGGAGTCATCTGGGCCTTAGTGTCCTTGGCTACAGATGTCGTCCTTGCTCTTACACTCTTGTTTCCTGTACCTCCAGCGGCTTCCATTGCCTCCTGTTCTGTGCCTTTGTTCTGGGGCCCTGGGAGTTCCTCATCTTCTTTCAAGGGAGAAAGAAGAGTGGGAAGGCAGCCCTCTAGCACTGTTCTTTCCAAGTCTTGGGCTAGCTGATCCAGGAAGTCTTTGCCCCTTGTTGTGGGCTTTGTGCCCTGTTGAGGGACAGTCATCTTGTCTGTCTTCTTGCTCAGGGCACGAAGCACCTCATCTGACTCCAGAATCTGCATTCTCAGGCAGCTCCTGGGCTTATTCAAGGTCTCTTGACTAAGGTCAGCAGGCTTTCTCTTGAGCTCCATTCTGGAGCTGATAGGAGTCTTCTGGGCCTCAGGGTCCTTGGCTCCAGATGTCTTCTTGTC
>NW_025396485.1:0-4656 GCF_016433145.1 Gracilinanus agilis | reverse complement strand
TCCAAGGCAGAAGAGTGGTAAGGGCTGGGCAACGGGGGTTAAGTGACTTGCCCAAGATCACACAGCTGGGAAGTGTCTGAGGCCAGATTTGAACCCAGGACCTTCCATCTCTGGGCCTAACTACCTATCTCTCTTGACATCTTCATGAAATTGGACAAGTTTCTTCAACTCTCAGGCCTCAGTTTCCCCCTCTCTAAAATAAGGGGCTCTAAGTTCTCTTCCAGCTCTAAACCGAGTTTGTACTCTCCCAAAGCAGTTTGGTTAGAGGAAATAACAATAACAATAACCAGTCATAGGGCAACTAGGTGGCTCAGTGGATAGAGAGCCAGGCCTGGAGTCAGGAAGACCTGAGTTCAAATCTAGCCTCAGACACTTCCTAACTCCATAATCCTGGGCAAATTCACAACTCCATTGGCCTAGCCCTTGGCCTTCTTTCTTTGAGTTGTTACAAAGACAGAAAATGAAGGTTTAAAGACTATCATCATAATAATAACCGGTCACATAGCTACGGTCCTTTAAAGTTTACAAAGTGCTTTCCCCATAACAACAGTGTGGTAATGTGAAGGGTACAAGTATTATTTTTCTCACAACAGAGATGTCAGCTTCATGGCAACCCCAGTAACTGATATTGATATAGCACGTTAAAGTCTGCAAGACACTTAGCATACATTATCCCATTTGAGTCTCACAAAAACCCCTTGAGGGAGCAGCTGTGATTATAATAATCCTTATCTTATAGATAAAGAAACAGAGGCTCCAAGAGATGAAATAATTTGCCCATTTCTATACAGTTTACAAGGGAGAGAGGTAGAAATAGAACTCAGTTCTTCCTGGCTCTAGGCCCAGTCCTTTATCCACAATATTGGACTGTCTCTCAAGAGTGATACAGAAACATGTGCGGAAATACATTTTCTTATATGTTTTGCATGATAATACACGTGTAACCCTAATTGAATTGCCTGTTAGTGCCGAGACAGGGGAGGGAAGAAAGGAGGGAGACAATATGGATCATATGACTTTGGAAAACTGATGTGGAAATTTGTTATTAAAATAAAAAAATTTTAAATAGAAATACATTTTCTTAACAAAAAGTTTGCCCAATGCATGGAGGGAAACTTGGGCATTCCAACTCAGGGTGTTGGTAAACAGTTGAGATGCTGATTCTACCTGGAAAGGGGCATTTTGTTTTTTGTTTTTTGTTTTTAAACCCTTAACTTCTGTGTATTGGCTTATAGGTGGAAGAGTGTTAAGGGTGAGCAATGGGGGTCAAGCGACTTGCCCAGGGTCACACAGCTGGGAAGTGTCTGAGGCCAGATTGGAACCCAGGACCTCCTGTCTCTAGGCCTGGTTCTCAATCCACTGAGCTACCCAGCTGCCCCCAGGAAAGGGGCATTTTAAACCCTGATTCTCCTCCCCTCGCTCCACTCATTCCTCTAAGTTCCCAAACTTTTTTGGCCTGCTGCCCCCTTTCCAGAAAAAATATTGCTTAGCCCCCTGGAAATTAATTTTTTTTTACATTTTAATAGCAATTAATAGGAAAGATAAATGCACTTGTGGCCATCACCACCTCTCTGGATCACTGCAGTACCCACCAGGGGGTGGTGGCGCCCATTTTGGGAATCATCGCTCTAGGCCATTAAGAAAATTCTTCCATCATAACTGCCCTTCAAACATCTTCTCAATGAAACAGAGCTCTTGTTAGGGACCTGCTTCAAAGTTATCTATGAGAAGCAAGTGATCCATACTCCGTGAAACCAGAAAAGGCATTTTGAAAATCTTGATGGTGATATAAAGAATCATGTATTAGGAGTTGAGGAACTGCAGGATGCTAGACTATGTAGGTTCAAGTCCCAGATCTGACACTTACCATTTGGTTTACCTTTCTCACTTTCCCTCCCTAAGCCTTCAGACTCCTCCAAGAAAAATTCATTGCTTTCCAATCAAAATTGGGCCCTCACTGCCAAAAAGCAATCCTTTGGTTGCTCTCTAAGAGATACCCTATCTCAACCCACCAAAACAGCTATTTCTTCCCCAAAAACCTTCTCTTCCCTCCCAAAGTCTCCCACCCTCTTTTTCTCTTTCCACCTCACCTCTCTCAACTGAGGGAATCTCATCTTTTACTTTACTGAGAAAATAGAGGCCATTTGAGATGAGCTCTCTTTCCTCCCATTCTCTTTCTCCAAAAACCTTTGGTATCATCTCCCACTCGCTCCTCCTTTCCTCAATTCTCTGACAAAGAGAGGGCTCCTATTCTCGCCAAGGTCTGTGTCTTTTCAAGTGCACTGATCCCAGCCACGCCCAAGTTTTCTAGAAGTTTGCATCTTCAATCTCCCTCTCTCTTGCTGTGCAGTCTTCAACCTCTTCCTATCAACTGGTTCTTTCCCTTCTGCCTTCAAAAATGTTTGTCTCACTCATCTTCAAAAATCCTTCACTAGGATTCACCATCCCCTCAAGCTCCCATTCTATTTCTCGCCTTTCTCAGGTGAATTCATACAGAGAAAAAAATCCTAGTGGAAAACAAGCCTCTCTATGTCTCCCATTGCCCATTTCTTATCCCACTGCAATCTGGCTTCTCGTCTCATCACTTGGCTTTGCCTCTCTTCAAACTTAATGATGCTTTTTTTAACCAATGACCTCTTAAACGACACATCCGGTGGTCTTTCCTCAATCTTCAATCTCCCTGAACTCTCTGCCTTTGAATCTGCTGGCCTCTCCTCTCCCCCTGGATAGGCTCCCTGCTATAGATTTCGGTGGCATTACTCTCTCTTTGGTTTCTCCCTCTACCTGTCCAGCCATTCCTTCTCAGTCTCTTTTGCTGGATCAGAATCCATAGCCTTAGTTGCTGGTTTGTTTCAAATTTCTGGCCTAGGCCCTTTCCCTTCTCCCTCTTCGACTCCCTTCAGTAACATCATGAGCTCTATGTGGCTCCAGCTTCACCTTCTTCCTTGACCTCCAGTCTTGCCTTCCCCGTTATCCATTGGACGTGTCAAACTTGATATCCCAGAGACATTTTCAACTCAACATGTCTAAAACTGAACTTATTATCCTTCCACCTAAATCCTCCCTTCTTCTCAACTTCCCTATTTATATCGGTGGCCCAAGTTCATAACCTCAGCCCTGCCTTCGAATCTTACCTCTCTGATTCTCCTCATATTCCCGGTCGATTGTCAAATTTGACTTTCCCAACTTGTATTTCAGCTTGTCCCTTGTCTTCACTCACACAGGTATCCTCTTAGTTCAAATCCTTCTCTTCTCTCTGCTATATATAACTGCAACAGCCTCCTAACCAGTCCACCTGCCTCAGTCTCTCTGCTCCAGTCTGTCCTATACACAGGTCTGCCCACATCACTCCCTATTTAGTCAACTTCAACAGCTTCCTTTTGCCTTGAGGATAAAATAGAAACTCCTCTGTTTAGCTTTTGAAACCGTACACAAACTGGCCCCAATCTATTTTTCTAGCCTCATCAGACATTATTTCCTTTGCCCACACTCTATGATCTTCTCTCTGTTCCTCACACATGACCGACCCTCCATCCGTCACCTCCATGCCTTTGTCCTAGCCATCCCCTAGGATCGAATGCACTCCCCTCCCTCCTTCTGCCTCATAGTCAGTCTTTCTCTTCCTCTAAGTTCAGCTCAGGCACCATTCTTTGCATGAAGCCTTTCTAGATCCCCAAAACTGCAAGTGTCCTCCCTCCCATAATGCCTTCTCTTTAATTATTCTGGTTGGTCAGTTGTTTCAATTGGGACCAACTCTTCGTGACCTCATTTTAGGTTTTCTTGGCCAGTATACTGGAGTGGTTAGCCATATCCTTCTCCAGTTCATTTTACAGATGAGGAAAATGAGTCAAAAAAGATCACGTGACTTGCCCATGGTCACAGAGCTAGTGCCTGAGGTCATATTTCAACTCTGGTCTTCCTGACTCCAGGCCCAGTGCTCTGTGCACTATAGTGCCACCTACCTGCCCTATTCTTTAACAATTTTGTATAGGTTTTTGTCTAACATAGAACCATGTGAAAAAGTACTGGGCTGTCTACTGGTAACAGGAATACATAGATCTAGATGGAAATTTCCCATTCCACAACTCCAGGGACATTAGATTTGCACTTTGTGAATCAGAGAAGGTTGGCAATAGCTGCCATTCCCTGACCACTATCCCAGACCTGAAGGGTAACAATTTAATCTTGGCCAGTTTAGCTTAGCTTATCATAAACTTCTTATGCAAAAGACAATCACAGATAATGAGAAAATATATTTTTCAAAGCAAGCAAGTAAAAGAACGATCACAAAAGTCCCACAGATTCCTTTAGGTGATAGAATACTCAAGAGATAAGAGCTCTGTGACCCAGGAGCGAGATGGCCTATCAACTCGCCCAAGGAGAAAATTGTTTTAACCAATGAGTCTGCTCTTAGCGGTCTCTGACTGGCACAGGTGCTGAGAATTATGGGGCATGATGGGATGTGGAATTTTCCCCACATGTCTGAAGCTGGGGAGGAGAGAGAGGGAATTTCCTATTTGCCATTCAAAGTCTGGCAGGTCAATGGAGATGCCCAACAGAGAACACTATGAATGAGGGGCATGATTCTTAAATGACAGAGAAAGAGAGAGACAGACAGACAGACAGAGACAGAGAGAGAAGAGAAGAGAAGAGAAG
>NW_025396484.1:0-1079 GCF_016433145.1 Gracilinanus agilis | reverse complement strand
TCTTGGGCTAGCTGATCCAGGCAGTCTTCGACCTGTGTGGTGGGCTTGGGTCCCTGTTGAGGGACAGTCATCTTGTCTGTCTTCTTGCCCAGGGCACGAAGTATCTCATCTGACTCCAGCTTCTGATTTCTCAGACAGCTCTGGGGCTTTTTCAAGGTCCCTTGACTAAGCTGAGCAGGCTTCCTCTTGAGCTCCTTTCTGGAGCTGATAGGAGTCTTCTGGGCCTCGGGGTCCTCGGCCCCAGATGTCTTCCTCGCTTTTACCCTCTTGTTTCTGGTACCTCCAGTGGCCACCATTGCCTCCTGTTCTGTGCCTTTGGTCTTGCTGCTCAAGCATGTATCGGCCTTTGTCCATTGGCTGCTTGCTGGTGCTGCCTTATGTGGGGCAGACAGCTCTCTCAGCCTGGGACCATGGACAGTGGCTGCCCTATCCCCAGCAGCCAGGAAATCTAGCTTCCTGGGCATGGCTCTGTCTGCTGAAGTAGCAGCAGACCTCAGTTCAGGCAGTTTAGCTTCAGTCTCCTTGGCTCGGCCTGAGGGCTCTTTCTGGGCCCCAGACTTTCCCTGTTTGGGGATCTCTTTGTCTTTTTGGACCACTCTGTCTTTGTTGGCCTGCAGCCCTTGGAGCTCCCCAGCTTCTTTCAAGGGTGAAAGATGAGGAGAAGGACAGCCTTCTAGCACTGCTCTTTCCAAGTCTTGGTCTAGCTGATCCAGGCAGTCTTCCTCCTGTGCAGTGGGCTTGAGGTCCTGGTGAGGGACAGCCATCTTGTCTGTCTTCTTGCCCAGGGCATGAAATTCCTGCACTGAGTCCAGTATTTGCATTCTCGGGCAGTTCCTGGGCTTCTTGAAGGTCCCTTGAGTAAGCTCAGCAGGCTTCCTCTTTAATTCCATTTTGGACTTGATAGGAGTCTTCTTGGCCTCAGTGTCCTTGGCTCCAGATGTCTTCCTGGCTTCCCCAGTCTTGTGTCCGGTATCTCCAGTGGCCTCTATTTTCTCCTCTCCTCTGCCTTTGGTCTGAGGCCTTTGGAGCTCCTCAGCTTCTTTCAAAGTAGAAAGAAGAGTGGAAGAGCAGCCCTCTAG
>NW_025396483.1:0-1188 GCF_016433145.1 Gracilinanus agilis | reverse complement strand
TTTGGGGATCTCTTTGTCTTTTTGGACCACTCTGTCTTTGTTGGCCTGCTGCCCTTCAGGCTCCTCAGCTTCTTTCAAGGGAGAAAGAAGAGGAGAAGGGCAGTCCTCTTGCACAGATGTTTCTAGGTCTTGGATTAGTCGATCCAGCCACTCTATGACACTTTCAGTAGGTTGAGGGACCTGGTGAGGGACAGACATCTTGTCTGTCTTCTTGCCTAGGACATGAAGCACTTCATCTGACTCCAGCTTCTGATTTCTCAGACAGCTCTGGGGCTTCTTCAAGGTCCCTTGACTAAGCTCAGCAGGCTTCCTCTTGAGCTCCATTGTGGACGTGATGGGAGTCTTCTGGGCCTCAGTGTCCTCGGCTACAGATGTCTTCCTGGCTCTTACACTCTTGTTTCCTGTACCTCCAGCGGCTTCTATTGCCTCCTGTCCTGTGCCTTTGTTCTTGGTCCCTGGGAGTTCCTCATCTTCTTTCAAGGGAGAAAGAAGAGTGGGAAGGCAGCCCTCTAGCACTGTTCTTTCCAAGTCTTGGGCTAGCTGATCCAGGAAGTCTTCGCTCTTTGTGGTGGGCTTGGGGCCCTGTTGAGGGACAGTCATCTTGTCTGTCTTCTTGCCCAGGGCACGAAGCACCTCATCTGACTCCAGCATTTGTATTGTCAGGCAGCTCCTGGGCTTCTTCAAGGTCCCTTGAGTAAGCTCAGCAGGCTTCCTCTTGAGCTCCATTGTGGACATGATGGGAGTCTTTTGGGCCTCAGGGTCCTTGGCCCCAGATGTCTTCTTCGCTTTTACCCTCTTGTTTCTGGTACCTCCAGTGGCCTCCATTGCCTCGTGTTCTGTGCCTTTTTTCTGGGGCCCTGGGAGCTCCTCATCTTCTTTCAAGGGAGAAAGAAGAGTGGGAAGGCAGCCCTCTAGCACTGTTCTTTCCAAGTCTTGGGCTAGCTGATCCAGGAAGTCTTCGCCCCTTGTGGTGGGCTTGGGGCCCTGTTGAGGGACAGTCATCTTGTCTGTCTTCTTGCCCAGGACAGGAAGTACCTCATCTGACTCCAGCTTCTGATTTCTCAGACAGCTCTGGGGCTTCTTCAAGGTCCTTTGAGTAAGCTCAGCAGGCTTTCTCTTGAGCTCCATTCTGGAGCTGATGGGAGTCTTCTGGGCCTCAGGGTCCTTGGCTCCAGATGTCTTCTTGTC
>NW_025396482.1:0-1839 GCF_016433145.1 Gracilinanus agilis | reverse complement strand
TAGCACTGTTCTTTCCAAGTCTTGGGCTAGCTGATCCAGGAAGTCTTTGCCCCTTGTGGTGGGCTTGGGGCCCTGTTGAGGGACAGTCATCTTGTCTGTCTTCTCGCCCAGGGCACAAAGCACCTCATCTGACTCCAGCTTCTGATTTCTCAGACAGCTCTGGGGCTTCTTCAAGGTCCCTTGACTAAGCTCAACAGGCTTCCTCTTGAGTTCCATATTGCACATGATGGGAATCTTCTGGGCCTCAGGGTCCTTGGCTTCAGTTGTCTTCCTGGCTTTCACCCTCTTGTCTCTGGTACCTCCAGTGGCCTCCATTGCTTTCTGTCCTTTGCCTTTGGTCTGTGGACTTTGGAGTTCCTCAGCTTCTTTCAAAGGTGAAAGATGAGGAGAAAGACAGCCCTCTAGCACTGCTCTTTCTAATTCTTGGGCTAGTTGATCCAGGCAGTCTTCCACCTGTGTGGTGGGCTTGGGTCCCTGTTGAGGGACAGTCATCTTGTCTGTCTTCTTGCCCAGGGGACGAAGCACCTTATCTGACTCCAGCATCTGCAATCTCAGGCAGCTCTGGGGCTTCTTCAAGGTCTCTTGACTAAGGTCAGCAGGCTTTCTCTTGAGCTCCATTCTGGAGCTGATGGGAGTCTTCTGGGCCTCAGGGTCCTTGGCTCCAGATGTCTTCCGGGCTTTCACCCTCTCGTGTCTGGTACCTTCAGTGGCCTCCATTGCCTCCTGTTCTGTGCCTTTGGTCTTGCTGCTCAAGCAGGTATGGGCCTTTGTCCATTGGCTGCTTGCTGGTGTTGCCTTATGTGGGGCAGACAGCTCTCTCACCCTGGGACCATGGACAGTGGCTGCCCTGTCAGCAGTAGCCAGGAAATCTAGCTTCCTGGGCATGGCTCTGTCTGCTGAAGTAGCAGCAGGCCTCAGTTCAGGCAGTTTAGCTTCAGTCTCCTTGGCTCGGCCTGAGGGCTCTTTCTGGGCCCCAGACTTTCCCTGTTTGGGGATCTCTTTGTCTTTTTGGACCACTCTGTTTTTGTTGGCCTGCAGCCCTTCAGGTTCCTCAGCTTCTTTCAAGGGAGAAAGAAGAGGAGAAGGGCAGTCCTCTTGCACGGATGTTTCTAGGTCTTGGATTAGTCGATCCAGCCACTCTATGACACTTTCATTGGGTTGAGGGACCTGGTGAGGGACAGACATCTTGTCTGTCTTCTTGCCCAGGACACGAAGCACTTCATCTGACTCCAGCTTCTGATTTCTCAGACAGCTCTGGGGCTTCTTCAAGGTCCCTTGACTAAGCTCAGCAGGCTTCCTCTTGAGCTCCATTGTGGACATGATGGGAGTCTTCTGGGCCTCAGGGTCCTTGGCTCCAGTTGTCTTCCTGGCTCTTACACTCTTGTTTCCTGTACCTCCAGCGACATCCATTGCCTCCTGTTCTGTGCCTTTGTTCTGGGGCCCTGGGAGTTCCTCATCTTCTTTCAAGGGAGAAAGAAGAGTGGGAAGGCAGCCCTCTAGCACTGTTCTTTCCAAGTCTTGGGCTAGCTGTTCCAGGAAGTCTTTGCCCCTTGTGGTGGGCTTGGGGCCCTGTTGAGGGACAGTCATCTTGTCTGTCTTCTCGCCCAGGGCACAAAGCACCTCATCTGACTCCAGCATCTGCAATCTCAGGCAGCTCCTGGGCTTCTTCAAGGTCCCTTGAGTAAGCTGAGCAGGCTTCCTCTTGAGTTCCATATTGGACATGATGGGAATCTTCTGGGCCTCAGGGTCCTTGGCTCTAGATGTCTTCCTGGCTCTTACCCTCTTGTCTCTGGTACCTCCAGTGGCCTCCATTGCTTTCTGTCCTCTGCCTTTGGTCTG
>NW_025396481.1:0-2779 GCF_016433145.1 Gracilinanus agilis | reverse complement strand
CAATTCTTGGGCTAGCTGATCCAGGCAGTCTTCGACCTGTGTGGTGGACTTGGCGCCCTGTTGAGGGACAGTCATCTTGTCTGTCTTCTTGCCCAGGGCACGAAGTATCTCATCTGACTCCAGCTTCTGATTTCTCAGACAGCTCTGGGGCTTTTTCAAGGTCCCTTGACTAAGCTGAGCAGGCTTCCTCTTGAGCTCCATTCTGGAGCTGATGGGAGTCTTCTGGGCCTCGGGGTCCTCGGCCCCAGATGTCTTCCTTGATTTTGCCCTCTTGGGTCCGGTACCTCCATTGGCCTCCATTGCCTCCTGTTCTGTGCCTTTGTTCTGGGGCCCTGGGAGCTCCTCATCTTCTTTCAAGGGAGAAAGAAGAGTGGGAAGGCAGCCCTCTAGCACTGTTCTTTCCAAGTCTTGGGCTAGCTGATCCAGGAAGTCTTTGCCCCTTTTGGTGGGCTTGGTGCCCTGTTGACGGACAGTCATCTTGTCTGTCTTCTTGCCCAGGACAGGAAGTACCTCATCTGACTCCAGCATCTGTATTCTCAGGCAGCTCCTGGGCTTCTTCAAGGTCCCTTGAGTAAGCTGAGCAGGCTTCCTCTTGAGTTCCATTGTGGACATGATGGGAGTCTTCTGGACCTCAGGGTCCTTGGATCTAGATGTCTTCCTGCCTCTTACCCTCTCGTTTCCTGTACCTCCATTGGCCTCCATTGCCTCCTGTTCTGTGCCTTTGTTCTGGGGCCCTGGGAGCTCCTCAGCTTCTTTCAAGGGAGAAAGAAGAGTGGGAAGGCAGCCCTCTAGCACTGTTCTTTCCAAGTCTTGGGCTAGCTGATCCAGGAAGTCTTTGCCCCTTGTGGTGGGCTTGGTGCCCTGTTGAGGGACAGTCATCTTGTCTGTCTTCTTGCCCAGGGCACGAAGCACCTCATCTGACTCCAGCTTCTGATTTCTCAGGCAGCTCTGGGGCTTCTTCAAGGTCTCTTGACTAAGGTCAGCAGGCTTTGTCTTGAGCTCCATTCTGGAGCTGATGGGAGTCTTCTGGGCCTCAGGGTCCTTGGATCTAGATGTCTTCCTGGCTCTTACCCTCTCGTTTCCTGTACCTCCAGTGGCCTCCATTGCCTCCTGTTCTGTGCCTTTGGTCTTGCTGCTCAAGCAGGTATGGGCCTTTGTCCATTGGCTGCTTGCTGGTGCTGCCTTATGTGGGGCAGACAGCTCTCTCAGCCTGGGACCATGGACAGTGGCTGCCCTGTCCGCAGTAGCCAGGAAATCTAGCTTCCTGGGCATGGCTCTGTCTGCTGAAGTAGCAGCAGGCCTCAGCTCAGGCACCTTAGCTTCAGTCTCCTTGGCTGGGCCTGAGGGCTCTTTCTGGGCCCCAGAATTTCCCTGTTTGGGGATCTCTTTGTCTTTTTGGACCACTCTGTCTTTGCTGGCCTGCAGCCCTTCAGGCTCCTCAGCTTCTTTCAAGGGAGAAAGAAGAGGAGAAGGGCAGTCCTCTTGCACGGATGTTTCTAGGTCTTGGATTAGTCGATCCAGCCACTCTATGACACTTTCATTGGGTTGAGGGACCTGGTGAGTGACAGCCATCTTTTCTGTCTTCTTGCCCAGGACATGAAGCACTTCATCTGACTCCAGCTTCTGATTTCTCAGACAGCTCTGGGGCTTCTTCAAGGTCCCTTGACTAAGCTCAGCAGGCTTCCTCTTGAGCTCCATTGTGGACGTGATGGGAGTCTTCTGGGCCTCAGTGTCCTCGGCTACAGATGTCTTCCTGGCTCTTACACTCTTGTTTCCTGTACCTCCATTGGCTTCCATTGCCTCCTGTTCTGTGCCTTTGTTCTTGGTCCCTGGGAGTTCCTCATCTTCTTTCAAGGGAGAAAGAAGAGTGGGAAGGCAGCCCTCTAGCACTGTTCTTTCCAAGTCTTGGGCTAGCTGATCCAGGAAGTCTTTGCCCCTTGTGGTGGGCTTGGTGCCCTGTTGAGGGACAGTCATCTTGTCTGTCTTCTTCGCCAGGGCACGAAGCACCTCATCTGACTCCAGCATCTGTATTGTCAGGCAGCTCCTGGGCTTCTTCAAGGTCCCTTGAGTAAGCTCAGCAGGCTTCCTCTTGAGTTCCATTGTGGACATGATGGGAGTCTTCTGGGCCTCAGGATCCTTGGCTCCAGTTGTCTTCCTGGCTTTTGGCCTCTTGGGTCCCGTACCTCCAGTGGCCTCCATTGCCTCGTGTTCTGTGCCTTTGTTCTGGGGCCCTGGGAGCTCCTCATCTTCTTTCAAGGGAGAAAGAAGTGTGGGAAGGCAGCCCTCTAGCACTGTTCTTTCCAAGTCTTGGGCTAGCTGATCCAGGAAGTCTTCGCTCCTTGTGGTGGGCTTGGTGCCCTGTTGAGGGACAGTCATCTTGTCTGTCTTCTTGCCCAGGACAGGAAGTACCTCATCTGACTCCAGCTTCTGATTTCTCAGACAGCTCTGGGGCTTCTTCAAGGTCCTTTGAGTAAGCTCAGCAGGCTTTCTCTTGAGCTCCATTCTGGAGCTGATGGGAGTCTTCTGGGCCTCAGGGTCCTTGGCTCCAGATGTCTTCTTGTCTCTTACCCTCTCGTGTCCGGTACCTCCAGTAGCCTTCATTGCCTCCTGTTCTGTGCCTTTGGTCTTGCTGCTCAAGCAGGTATCGGCCTTTGTCCATTGGCTGCTTGCTAGTGCTGCCTTATATGGGGCAGACAGCTCTCTCAGCCTGGGACCATGGACAGTGGCTGCCGTATCCCCAGCAGCCAGGAAATCTAGCTTCCTGGGCATGGCTCTGTCT
>NW_025396480.1:0-4737 GCF_016433145.1 Gracilinanus agilis | reverse complement strand
TCAGCTTCTTTCAAAGTAGAAAGAAGAGTGGAAGAGCAGCCCTCTAGTACTGCTCTTTCCAAGTCTTGTGCTAGCTGATCCAGGCGGCCTTCTACCTGTGCAGTGGGCTTGGGGTCCTGGTGAGGTTCAGCCATCTCGTTTGTCTTCTTGCCCAGGGCATGAAATACCTGCACTGAGTCCAGTATTTGCATTCTCAGGCAGCTCCTGGGCTTCTTCAATGTCCCTTGACTAAGCTCAGCAGACTTCATCTTGTCCTCCATCTGAGCGGGAGCTCTCTCTTGCCTGCGTGCTTGGGTCTCGGTGGTGTGGTTGGCTAAGGCTTTTGGGGACTGTTTGCTGGCCTCCTTTGTCATGTCCAGGGGCAACCCACTGGCTACTCTGGGCTTGGTGATCCCAAACCCTTCAGGCTGCTCCACCTCCTGCAAGGGAGGAAAAAGATGAGGGAGCCTAGGGCCTCCCTGCAGTTGATTGTTGATGACCACTCTGGGAGTGGGCTCCATTTCCTCTTCTAGAGTCTCTTGGCCCCAGGGCCTGGGACCATTCTCCTCCAGATGGCTTTCCCTTGACTTGGTCCTTTCCTTCAATCTGATGGGGCAGAAGGGGACAATGCAAGGCAGGAGGGGCTTCAAGTCAGCCTTTTCCAAGGAAACCTGTGGAGGAGCTTGTCTGACAAGTGGGATGTGGCAGGCACCCAAGGTCTGGGAGAAGTGGGAGAGCTTCATCCCCTGCACTGTGATTTTTCCCTTCTCCAGACAGGCCCCTGCTTTCTTTTCCTCCTCATGCTCCTTGTTTAGGGCAGAAGACAGTGCTGGCTTTTGGCTTAATTGCTGTGCCGGGTAAGCTGATGGCCACTCCCTGGTAAGATCTTCTGGGCTCTCCTCCACAAGCATCTGGAGGTTGCTGGCAGTGCCATCCCAGGATTTGCGTGCTTCCAGGGTTTGTTGTAAAAAGACCCTTCTTTGGGTCAGAGGCTGTGACCCCAGGGAAGTCTCCATCCTAGCAAGGGAACCAGAAGGAGAACCTGTGGCCTGTGACTGAGTCTCTTCTCTAGGCACCAAGAACTTCCAGTCACTGTTCCCGTGGACTAGCTGTGTCTCTTTCATGCAACCTCCTCTATCCTATCAACCTAAATATTTTGCTTTTGAATCTGCTTAGTCCAGGCAGAGATGAATTAGCTCTTAATTAGGAAGGTTGGAAGTGAGTAACCAGGTGACCTCCTCCAAGATGGAAGCTAGTCCCTCCAGAAAGTTGGAAAGGAGTCAGCCTTTCACTCACCCAATGAAGTACTCTAGGAGTCAGAGTCCAAGTTGAAGTGGAATTCCAAGCTCAGGATCCTAGCTCCAGTCTCCAGGGAAGCTTCCTCTTAGATGCTCCCCAGTCAGAAGAGTATCTCCAGAAGACAATCTCTTCAGACTTCTGAAAGACAATCTCCTGTGGGGGAGTTTGGGCCTTGCTTTTATGGTGACTTCTTGTCCCTCCCCCTCTTCACGGGGGCCAATCACAGTTGCCTAGTTGGCTAGCACTGCCCAGGGGAGAGTGTCTGTGGGATAGAGTTCTCACCTTCTGAAGGTTAAGTTCTCACCAAAAAAGATTCACAAGTAAGGGTGTGAATTTTCTAAATCTCACCTTCTGGAGAGGAGGGTACTCATCAAAAGAGTTCACAGATTCCTGGCTGACTGAAGTGTGAACTCTCTAAGTGGTTTTCCAGGTAGAGGTACTTAAGTTATTGTTGTTTTTTTTTTAATCCCTTACTTTGTGTCTTAGAATCAATACTGGGTATTGGTTCTAAGGCAGAAGATTGGTAAGGGCTAGGCAATGGGGGTTAAGTGACTTGTCCAGGGTCACTTAGCTAGGAAGTGTCTGAGGCCAGATTTGAACTCAGGACCTCCTGCCTCTGGGCCTGTGTCTCAAGCATCAGAGCCACCCTGCTCCTCCCTAGTTAAGTCACTGTTCACCAAAGCGTTAACTCCAAGTAGGCAAAGAGAATCAAGGATTCCCTTTTTACAAGTGTAAAGTCAAAAGAGGTAAAGAGGACCAAGAATTTCCTGTCATGGGAGTCACTTCCTTTTAAGGGGGTGAGTGTTTTTTTTTTATAAACATTTATTAATAATCATTTTTAACATGGTTACATGATTCATGCTCCTACTTTCCCCTTCACCCCCCGCAGTCTCCCCACCCATGGCCAATGCACATTTCCACTGGTTTTGTCATGTGTCCTTGATCAAGACCTATTTCCATATTGTTGGTGGTTGCATTGGTGTGGTAATTTCGAGTCCACATCCTAAGGGGGTGAGTGTTTTGATTGGAACTCAGACTAGGGACACCCCTTTTCCTTTTGAACTGTTCTACGTGATTTTGAAGAGGTGGCAAAACCAGGGCCATGGACTCTTTTTCACTGGCTCTCCCCTTTCCACTGCCCCTTTCTCTCACCTGGAAGTGTGTATCCAGGTGCTCAAGCTTGACCCAGAGTTTCTGCTGACCACCTAGGCTTCTCTCCCAGCTTTGAGTGCCATGGCATGTGATGTTCCTTGGGCTTGGAGGGAATATCTGGCTACTTCCAATGTAGTTAGCATCTGCTTTTTGGTCAACAGGTATTTGAAAACTAAGAAAACCTCTCACTCTCAGACTGGCTAGGATGACCCAAGGGTGAGAGGGCAGAAGTTTGAGGGGATGTGGAAAGGTGGAGACACTAAGAGAGCACTGGTAGAAATGTGCAGGGATCAACCCATTTTGGAGAGCAATCTGGAATGAAGCCCAAGGCCTCATAATACCAGATGGACTTTATGCCCAGCAATACCTCTCATGGGTACTTTTTCCTTGGGTATCAGGGAAAAAGGGGAAGAATCTAGGTGTTCTCAATCGTTTCTGTAGCAGCTGTCTTGTTTGTGGCAAAGACCTGCACATTCTGGGGATGCCCATAATTGAGCAGTGGCTAAAGTTGGTGAGGCATATGATCATAAGGGAATACTGCCAAGTTCTAAGAAAGGAGGAGCCGGTTAATTTTAAACAAAACACTGAAGGACCGGTTTGAAATTAGGAAGAATGACGAGCAGAAACGAGAGAATGTCACATCCAACAACAGAAAGAGTTTTCTTTAAAAGAATAATTTATTTTCTCAGTGAGGTGTAGCCGTTATTTCCAACATAAACTTCCCAAAGCGGTGAGATCCCAAATGCCCCTCTCCCTCCTTTTCCTCTCCCCTCCATGAGGTGGTAAGCCATTTATTCTCGGAGGAACCAAGTAAAGTCACAAAGGAGTATGTCTTGATCTGCATCCATACTCCAAGAGTTGTTCTTCTGGACGTGGATGGCAGTCTTTGTCATGACACCTTCAGAAAAGTCATGGCTGTGTGGATTGCCGATAACAGCCAACAAACACTTGTTGATCCTCCAGTCTTGCTGTTACTGAGTCCAAAGCCTGGTGCTGCTTCCTTCCCTCTGCATCAGTTGGTGTGGGTCTTTCCAGGAGCTTGGTGTGAAATGATGGCTTCTGTGGTAGGGGGAGGGGAGGCAAGGGGAAAGCTGCCTGGGAAGGTGAATGTTGCAAAAGCAGAAAGCCATTAATTGTGAAAAAGAAATAGGGAGCTCTGTTTCTCCATGTGGGTCCAATGATCAATGCATCCACTCTCAAGCCTTCTGTGGCCCAATACCTGGCCATCCCTCCTCATCCTGCCCCCCCCTCCCCCGCAGCCCCTGCCAACTCACCTCATTGTGTAGAGACATTTCTTGGCTGGGGAGCCCTAGGTGCTGGGTTCAGCAGATGTAGCCATAGTATCTTGCAATCTCCAAGTCCCTTTCCCTCTGAATGAAGAACTGCCGCGTTGCTGAGGAGTTGAATTGTTTGGAGGCTTTCTCTCGTTCCACCTGGGCTTGCCTCTTCATGGCCTCCTTGTGGGGCCTCCAATCTTTGGTGATGGTCTTGGACATGACAGGCTCAGGGACGTTGGGCTTCCTCCAGGGAATCCTTTGAAATCGCAAATCTTGAGGTTGGAGTTGGGCCTGGTGTTGAGTTTGTGGCTTGATCCTGAACACCACAGCCTGTTTGTCTGAGCTGCTGGCAGCTGACTCCAGTGAGGTAGATGGCTCCAGGTGGCTCTGGGGATGTAGCTTGGGAGAAGGCCAAGGTGCTGAGTTCAGAAGCCTGGGTGCTGGTGGTGGTGGTGGTGGTGGTGGTGGGGGTGGTGATTGTGGTGGTGGTGGTGGTGGTGGTGGTGGTGGTGGTGGTGGTGGTGGTGATGGTGGTAGTGGAGGAGGAGGAGCAGAGGAAGGAGGCACAATTGCCACAGGCTTCCCAGGGTTGTCAGGAGGAGGTTGAGCTGGGTTGTCCAAGCTGGCAGGCTTGATCATTTCAGGCTGGCAGGCCCCCTTCTGGGGAGGAAGAAGAGGAGGAAGGCAGTCCTCTTGCACGGATGTTTCTAGGTCTTGGATTAGTCGATCCAGCCACTCAATGACACTTTCAGTGGGTTGAGGGACCTGGTGAGGGACAGCCATCTTGTCTGTCTTCTTGCCCAGGGCACCAAGCACCTCATCTGACTCCAGCTTCTGCATTCTCAGGCAGCTCCTGGGCTTCTTCAAGGTCTCTTGACTAAGCTCAGCAGGTTTCCTCTTGCGCTCTATCCTGGAGCTGATGGGAGTCTTCTGGGCCTCAGGATCCTTGGCTGCAGATATCTTTCTGGCTTTTACCCTCTTGTTTCCAGTATCTCCAGTGGCCTCCACTGCCTTCTGTCCTCTGCCTTTG
>NW_025396479.1:0-3810 GCF_016433145.1 Gracilinanus agilis | reverse complement strand
CAGCCTCAGATACTTACTAGCTGGGTAACCCTGAGATTAATGATTGCACTTGTCTGTCAGAGTTGAAATTTTATATATGTGTGTATGTGTATAAATATATATATATGTATATATATATATATATTGGTTAGATAAGTTTAGGTGATATTTGTGCAATTGAGAAACAGGGAATCTTTCATGTTCTGCTTGTCATATACTAAGAACATTTATTAAAACCCTTATCTTCTGTCTTGGAGTCAATACTGACTCCAAGGCAGAAGAGTGGTAAGGGCTAGGCAATAGGGGTCAAGTGACTTGCCCAGGGTCACACAGCTGGGAAGTGTCAGAGGCCAGATTTGAACCTAGGACCTCCAGTCTTTAGACGTAGCTCTTAATCCACTGAGCCACCCAGCTGCACCCACTAAGAACATTTTTGGTATGGCCCAGCTCATAGTTCTGGTAGGTGTCATATGCCATGGAAAAGGGCTAGGCATGAAGTCATGGGGTTGCTAAACTGACAATAGTTATTTCTATGCACATTCAAAGAAAGAATTTGGTTAAATGTTAACTAAAATATTAGGTATCTACTGACCTAAAGAAGACCTGATTGTGTCCCTTCATATATAAGATAATCTGATAGCCTTAATAAATACATCTAGTTATGGCAAAAAGGTCACTATTCATGATTTAAATATTTCTATCAGGGCTATAAATATGTATAAAGAATCCTTTTGAATTTTCTATAACTGTACAAAATTGTTTTCCCAAGTGGATACTTGAATTTTTGTAATTTGAGACAATCTTGAGTATCACTGAAGGAAGGATCAAATTAAAACACCATCTTGCTTTGGTTTTCTCTGAGGAAACATGCATCCTCAAGCATCCTGCCCCATCAGTGGAATTAAATTCACTTTTAGTTTTTCACAGATATTTTAACCAATTGCTTCATGATTGCTTTATCAGGCATTCATATGCCAGTTGATGGTCTTATGACCTGGAAAACAACCACAAAGGGAAATAATAAATATTTTAAGAATTAATAAATAAAATCAAGCCAAAAAACAACCTCTCAATCTCAATATCTTCATCTGAAAAAAGGAATAAAAAATAGCCCCTTCCTCATAGGATTATTGTGAGGATTGAATGAGCTTTCATGTAAAGCAATTTTAAAATCTCAAAGTGCTATGTAATAATAATATTGTTATATTTTATTGATTTATTTTTTCTAGGCAATATGGATGTTGAGGTGGAAAGAGCTTTAAAGGTGACCCAACCCCGCCTCCCATTTTATAGAGATATAAGGAAGCTGGCATCCAGAAGTAGGAAGTGATTCATCAAGGTCATGCAGTTACTAAGCAGCAAATTGGAGAATGGCAAAAGTCCAACTTGACATTTAAAGAGCTCCCTTTAGGCTTTGCAAAGCTCTTCATATATATTCTCTCATTACAGCTTTATGACAGTCTTATCCTTGGAACAGGTATCATTCTCCCCAATATTTTTACAAAGGAGAAAACTGAGACTCAAGGGAGGTTCAATGATCTGCCCATGCTCACAACTACTAATAAATATAAGAGGGCAAATTTGGGCCAAGCCCACTCCTAATTGCATGAGTCACACTTTCTCCTCTATGTGGTGTTGGCTCATCATAATTATGGGGAGAAAATTTATTGAAAGCCCTCATTTTTCTTGCTTTAATGCCATGCAAATTACTTCACTTATGAAGGTTCTGCTAATGATGAATATTTTTCCTTCCCTACTGATGCAAAAGGTCCCACAGCAAGATGAGGATTTCAATTTTCATTTGGATGGAGTAATAAGGGATATTGACCCTTATTATTTATTGGTATTTGAATTCACCGATAGTTGCTAGTGATATAGACAGGCTCTTGGGTTGGAGGTGATCCTGTGCTTGACAGTTGGAAAAGACTAGAGAATGGTATAGAAAAAAATTCTATTGATTTGTAACTATTAGAATAAAGGTAAAGGAAATGAAGGATGAAAAAGAAAATATGAAATGTATTTTTATATTATTTATATATTTCCTCAGTCTAATACACTCTAACTGGGATCCCAAACCCCAAAACTAAAACTCCACGAGGAGTCGCTTCTGCTGAAACCAGGGCTACGCTAATCCTCCTTAATCTATCTAAAATATATTTTCTATATATATACTATAAACTAATTATAAAATTCCTTAGATTATGACTTTAAAGTTCAGTTAAGATTTCTCAGTTTCTCTCAGTCTCCAAAACTCCAGCTATGTCAGGAAACAGTCACTGCAGGCTCACAAACTTGAGTTGCCCTTTTCTGCCCACTGCTGAAAAGAATCAGGAAAGCAGAGTTCCATTCACTCTGATTGAGTCTTCTTCAGTAATTTTCAGCCATCAGATATTATTCCTAACGAGCTATATCCAAAATCCTCCAGGAATAACAGAGAGGAAAATGCCAACCAATCACTCTTTTTACCCAAAAGAGTCAGTTAACCCCCCACATTACCACCCAGGAATCACTGGGAATTCTCTTAAGGAAACTTCCAAGACTTGGTCTTAAGGTAACTTCTTCAAAATCTCTTTTCTCTGAACTGGAGACCTTCTTATAAACAATCTTATTCTTTAATTAATCAAATTAACTAATTATTATAATGGAGAAAAGAGAAGGATAAGAGTCACTGGAAAGAATTCTTTATTTTCTTTATAAGCCTTCCTTTTTCAGATGACCTTCTTACCCATGCAAAGAAGTATTCACTCCTAAAGGCTTCTCCACTGCCTCATCTTTCAAAATTTCTAAGTTTCTTTTTCCTGGTTCTTTATTTGACTAGTAATACCTAGCTTCACCTACACAGAAGACAAAGATGACTCAGGAACTAAGTTAGGGCTTTGGAAGCAGAATAGAGAGAAATGTCTGGGGGTAATTCCATTCATAAGTAATTTGGAAGAAGGAGATGAAATCAGTGGATTCCAGTAGAGAGGCTGATAGCTCTTAGGACTAGGAGGAAAGAGATCCAAGATGGAGAACCAGAAAGAACCTTAAAGTTCATCTAGTTCAACTCTCATTTTACAGAAAAGAAAACTCAAATCCTAGGAATTTCAGATACTTACCCAAAGTCACAAAAATAGTAGGTGTACATATCAGAAGTTGCATTTAAACTTCTCTAGTTGAGTTGGGATTGGCTTTGAAAAATTGGTTATTCAGTCAAGTCCAACTCTTCATGACCCAATTTGGAGTTTTCATAGCAAAGATACTGATGTGGTTTGCCATTTCCTTCACCACTTCATTTTACAGAAGAGGAAACCAAGGCAAATAAGGTGAAGTGACTTGCCCAGAGTCACATGACTAGGAAGTGTCTGAGGTCAGATTTGAACTCAGGACTTCCTGACTCCAGGCCCAGTGTCTACTCTAAACCATTGTACTGCCTAGCTCCCCTTAAAAGATTATATATGGTTATAAAACAGGGCCTCAGATGCATTGAATGTAAGAGCTGGAAGGGATCTCTGTGTCATCCAACATATATTCAGAAGGAATTCCCACCATGGCATACTTGAAAAGAGATCTCCCTATGTCCTGTGGCTCCCTATTGCCTCTAAAATAAAATTTAAAATCTTTGTTTAGCTTTTAAAGTCCTACACAACCTGAGTCCAATCTATCTTTTCAGCTTCACCAAACATCACTTACCTTCACATATAATTTAGCTGCAATCTAGTCATAATGGCTTCCTTTGTCTCGCTCTCATTTCTGGAATGTGCTTCATCCTCATCTCCACCTCATGGAGTTCTTCTCTTCCTTTAAGATGTAGCTCAAGCCCCATCTTTCTGGGTGAAATGTTTCCTGACC
>NW_025396478.1:0-9001 GCF_016433145.1 Gracilinanus agilis | reverse complement strand
GTTTTAGCCACAAGGCCTCCTTCCAGACAAGAGGACCCTCTAGAGGTTAATACCTCCAGGAAAGGTAAGGAAAGTAATCAGCCCTTTCACTCACCCATCTGGTAGTTTTAAGGGAAAGCAGTCCTCAGTCCTCAGCCAGAGATTCTCCAGGGTCAAGTTGAAGATAAAAGGCCTCAAAGGAAGTTCTGGCCATTTTGAAAGACCATTCCTTTCACCACTTCTCAGGGGGTAGTCATTTGATTCTGATTCATCACCCGTTATGTCACATGTGGGTCACAGACCTCTCCCACTTGAGGATAAGTGGGGTGTTTCCACTTCTTGTGATTAAAATTAAAAATTGGCAGAGTAGAGTTAATCCCATTTTCACAATTGCCCCAGTGATCATTTGGGAGACTGTCTCCCTGGTTTATCATTTGACATAATTATCTTATAAACTACAATATTTAGAGATAAATGGGAAATAGAACAGAGAGAGATAGAGAGCAAAACTAATGTTTTGCTAGGTCCATTGACAAGCCAATTAGAGGGCAGTCCCCTTTGGCATAATAGTTTTCATTCAAAGTAAATGTTCAGCCAACTTCAGTTCAATCAACTGTATCCCAAAGTTCATTCTGGATCTTCTTGATGCAGTGTAGGTTTCTGCAGGCATCTTTCTCCAAACAGTTAATTTTCTAGATTCAAGGAGTTAGCAAGCTTCTTTACCTGCAATTTTTTCTCAAACAAAATTTAAAATTGTAGATTTTTTGAAAATGAATCCACCTTGAATAGGGTATTAACCAATACCAAGATCAGCTCAGTACATGGTTGAGTTATGGGGTATGTGCATCAGTTATTAAAAGAAACAAAAACAAAAAGAAGAACAAATAGAAGAAAAGAATTAAACTTTGGGAGAAAGAAAAAATTCAAAATCAGAATCAAAATATCAAAAATCTATGTATATAAAAATTTCTGAGTAAACAGGAATACATTCATAATACACCCTTTTATTAGGGTCCAATTGAAGTAAATTCTGTAGGACAAAAGGCAGTAATATTGCACATATCCATTGGTAGGAAGGACTACAGGAAGTTGCCTGTATAAAAGAGAAAAATGGACTAGGTTTTCTTTGTGTATGTGTAGAAGAGAAATGTCATTCCCTGATCTGATTTTGCCTTCACTCTCAGGGATAGGGGAGCCAGAACAGCCAATTCTTAGGTACTTGATAAAAAGTATTTCATAAGGAGCGTGATACAAGGAGTCCTGTGTCTTAACATATGTCAAGTGCCACAAACTCAAGTCTCACACTAGGTTCAAGACCTTTCATAATGTGAAGATGTAAACATGGGAGAAGGGAAAAGAATTCTGGGTCATATAGTTCAGGGGTTCAAGATTTTCTAATTACACATTTTCCACTGTCATCCTTTTGGGAAACCAATCTCCCTAAAGGGATCATTTTAAACATAATCAACTTTTAAATTATAATAATTTGCAGATATAAGGAAATAAAAGAGAAAGAGAACAAAGCCAATGATTGCTACACTGACAGAAAACCAATTTGGGGGCAGTCCTCTTTGGCATAAGAGTGTACATTCAAAACAAATGCATTCAACTCCCCATAGTTCAAATTCACCATAACTCAAAGTTTCACTCTGGATCTTTTGGTGCAGCATGTGATCTCTGGAGTCATCCTCTTGGTGCCTTCTCCAAAAAGTTTGCCTTCTGGATTCTGGGAGGTTATCAGTTTCTGATCCCAAAATTACTCTCAACAGCATTTAGATTTTGCATTGTGCAATAATAATATATTCCTCCCTGAGGAGGATGGTGACAAACACAGGCATCATTCATGGATGCATGTCTGAGTTATGGGTTATAAGAATAAATTGGCAAAAGAAATAAAAAACATCAAAAAAATCCAAATAAAAGAGAAAAAAATTACTCATGGATGAAATATAAAATATTAGAGTCTTATGTCTAAAATAATCTAAGTGAAGAAAAAATAAACCTATAACAGGTCCTTGAATCAGGGCCAATTAAAGTGATTTATGAAATTATACACTTACCCAATCAGTAGCCAAGACTACAGAAAGCTTGCAATAATATTAAAGGCAGAAAAAAGGAACTAGATTTTCAGCAGCAAATGGGAACTAACATTTCCTTGGTATGATGTGGCTCAAGGCAGGAAATGATGCTCCCCTCTCCCACTTTCCACAGGATCTACTCCAAACATTATCTTCCCCTTAGAACTGCACAGCACAAGCTCCTCACACCTCTCTCTTCTCAAACCTCTGGAGACCATTGAGCATGGGCTCCCTCTTGTGTCTTCATTCTCGTGTCCCATTCCTCAGAGCCTCCTGCAAGCATCCACTCCTTTGCCCTACCTCACAGGAAGAAGTAGCTCTCCACGTTGGCCAGGCCAAGCGCTCTCTACACAGATGATCCCATTCCCTCCATCCTGTCTTCTCCAGCCCCATCTCTTATCCCCTGGTTGTCCCTCATCTTCAGTCTCTTCCTTTCTGCTGGCTCCTTCCTAGTAGATTACTGAGAAAAAGAACTTTTTTACAAAGAAGAAATGGCCAAATGGAAAAGGAGGTATAAAAGCTTACTCAAGAAAATCATGGCTTAAAAATTTGAATTGAGCAAGTGGAAACTAAAGACTCCATGAGACATTAAGAAGCAATCAAAGTCAAAAGATTTTAAAAATTGGAAAAAATGTGAAATTACTGCACATAAAAGAGACATGGAAGTTCCCTCACAATGGGCACCTTTTTTTTTTTTTTTTTGCTATCACCATGTACAATATCCTCTTTTTTCTGTGTATTTCATTTGTTTCTCTTTTAGTGGGAAGTGGGAAGAAGAGCGTGTGAGCTTTACTCTCATCAGAGCTGGCTCCACGAAACAATCAATAGGGAATAGAAATCTGTCTTATCCTACAAGAAAGTAGGAGGGAAAGGATAAGAGAAGGGAGATAGGACTGATAAAAAAGAGGGCAAATTGGGGGAGGTATTGGTCAGAAATTAAAGAGGGGAAAATAGGAGGGGGAATAATACACTAACCAGAGTGGTACAAATTATTTTTAGAATAAATCTCTCTAAAAAAGGCCTCACTTCTCAAATACATAGAGAAATGAATCAAATGTATAAGAATCCAAGTCATTCCCCAACTGGTAAATGTTCAAAGGATATATAAACAGGTAGTTCTCAAACAAAGCAATTGAAGCTCTCTATTGTCTTTATTTTCTAGTGATTACTAATAAATCTTACAAAAAACATATAATATTATATATTAATTTTATTTTTTACACATGCAAGAGAAATACTCTAAATCACAACTAATTTCAGAAATGTCAATGAAAACGGCTCTGAAGTACCACCCCACACCTGTCAGATTGGTTATTATGACAGAACAAGCAAATGACAAAACTTGGAGGGGACGTGGGAAAATTGAGATATGATGCTCTGTTGGGGGAGTTGAAGGGATTCATTCTGGAGAGCAGTTTAGACATGTGCCCAAAGGGCTATAAAACTATGCATGTCCTTTGATACAGTGATACCCCTATGAAGTCTATCCCAAAGAGATTTTTTTTTTTAAGGAGAAAGGACCTGCCTGAACAAAAATATTTGTAGCCACTCTTTTTGTGGTGGCAAAGACTTGGAAATTGAGGGGATGTCCTTCAATGGGGGAACAGTTGAAAGGAGAGTGACTGTATATTATTATGCTGTAAGAAATGTTGAAGAGGATGGTTTCACTAAAAGGTGGGAAACAAATGAAATACACAGAAAAAGGAGGACATTGTACACGGCGATAGCAAAATTAATGATCAATTGTGAAAGACTTGGCTACTCTCAGCAACAGCCAGGAGGGGTTTAAATTGGGAGCAAGGGAAGGAGAGGGGCTTTTTTACTTCTGCCCTTCAACAAACTGACTCCCTGGGCTGGCTCTTGGCAAGCAGCAGCACAGCATGGAGGGGGAGGGACCACACTGGGCAGAAATCTGGGACCTGATCTTACCTTCAGTTAGAAAGGCTGAGACCTCTCTCCGCCTCTACCCATCTCTCTTTACTAATGTAAAAATAAAGTGGATACTGAAGGTGATACTTTGCTTAGATGATAACAAAGTACCCCAGTTATCCCCTTACAGGGAAGTTTAAATAAGTTAACTTCCCTTCTCTGGGCTCAGCACAAGGAACACTCTGACTCTGCTGATATATACAAATTGACTCTAGTTATTAATATTTGATAAAAAATATATAAAAATAAGGAAAAGAAAAAGGATTACTAACCTAAGGGAAATCTAAGTCCAAAAACCTCTGGTTCTACAAGGAACCTCTTCCTTCCTGGGGGTTAGCCAGGCTAATTTACAACTTCCCATTTCAACTAAAAGACCCCACAGAATCCTGTCTGAATAGCTATTCTACTTATCCTTATTTATAAAGTTATCTATATTCCTTAAATATTATCTTCTGTTTGACAGTAGTAAGAACCAGTTGACTGAGAGTCACTAGAGCAGAGTGATTACTCTGAGGTAACCCTCACAGTTTACAGCACAAAGTCTTACTGATCTTCTCCAAATATTTGATGAAACAGTATAATAACCAGCCAGGTTTTCTTCTCTTCCTCTCAAACCCAAGTTTGTCAGAGAGAATAAGAACCAGCCAGTTTTCTTTCACTTCCTCTCAAACCCAAGCATCTGCTTAGAGAGAAAAGTTGGCAGCTAGCTCCTTGGTTGTCAGGAAACAGAGTTTCCATTGGCTCTTTCCAGCTTGCTTCTCAGCATTCTAAGAGAACCTTATTTCCAGGTCTGTTCCAACTTCTACTCAACGCTAAAATCAGCCTCTTCGGTCCTTATTCCTAAATTTCCATACTAAATCCAAATTCCTATTATACTAATAAATGCCTAGACCTCTGGTGCTGAGCTTCCAGACCCCCTTTTATTTGTTACATCCTGTTCTTATTCATTTTGCAGTGGAGGAAACAGGTTCAGAGAAGTTATGTGACTTGTCCAAGGTCCCACAACTGGAAAGGGTCAGAAGCAGATTTAAACCAGGGCATTTCTGAGTCCTAGTTCAACTCTGCTTCTCCTGCTTAGTCACAAGCCCACAGTGAGTGAGAAACAGAGCTGGAAACGGCTATCTCAGGGCCCAAATCTCTAAAACTAGCACTTTCCCATGCATCACTACCTCCTGAAATCTCAAAAAGTGACTTTACGAAAAAGAAATGTCATAATTCCATCCATCAATTGGTGAAACGTTTTCTTACCTGTTGTCTTCCTGTCACACCTGCATGCACACAGATCTCCAAATTGGGACTCACTTTGCTAAGGCCCATTGATGGCAGAATATAGGCTAGTTTCAGTTAATCAGGCAATTCTTTTACTCTAGCATTATCTTCTCAGTAAATCTCCCTTGATGAATTCAAATTTATTGAATGATACTGGGACAATAATCACTAGAGATGATCAATAAGATAATTAATTGGTGATCGATATTGGGGAAGGCACAGTGGAAGGAGAGCTTAAGCTGATGGCATCGTGCCATCTCTAGAACCATGATAGGGAAATGGATCTTTACTTGGGGATCCAATTCATGCGAGTGAGTGAAGGTTAAAATAAGGATCTTCAGAAATTAAAAGCTACAGAGCAAACCACATCACCAATATAATGAGCTTAGATCATATTCATATCACCCAACATGGAGGCACACTGCTTCCCGAGTTCTCTTCTGACATGAGTGGAAGAAGCCTCCTTTGACTGTCTGAGGCCAGATTTTAACCTAGGACCTCCCATTTCTAGGCCTGGCTCTAAATCCATTTAGCCACCCAGATGCCTCCATGCTGTGTTTTTTTAAAGTGCCAAACTGGGTGTTGGTATCTTTCCCATTATTCCCAAAGGGTGAAGAGCAGTTGCAATTCATCCATATTGGAAGCACCATGAATTGAATTGGAAAAAAGAACTAGTTTCTCTCTTCTCTCTCCTTTTGCACCATGGCTGAGAAATTTGTCCTGGGGTGTTTCTATTTCTCTTCTGTTCCATTTGTTCTTCTCAGTGTAAAGTACAGACGGTCATCCCCATCGAACTTCCAAGGAATTGGCGTCATGGTGACCTTGAAGCCAAGATTCCAGGCAGGAGGACAGAGCCAGCTTCCTCACATTGAGGAAACAGTAAAAATATTCATTGCTCTACTTTTATCCAACAATCACTGGTGCTGTGCTCTTCTTCCAAGCTTAGTACCACGATCCACTGTTGTAGTCACATTCCTGAGACATGATGGTGAAGGTCACCATCAATGGATTTGGCTATGTTGGATGCCTGGAGACGTGATGGATGCTTTCAACCCCGGAGCAATAGACTGTTGAGGCCATCAGTGATTCCTTCATTAAAGTCAACTTCATTGTTTATATGTTCAAATATTTCATCTATGGCAAGTGCAAGGGCACAGTCAAGGCTGAGAATGGAAAGTGGGTGATCAATAGAAAAATCATGACCATCTTCCAGGAGAGGGATCCCCCAAATAATAAATGAGGGGCTGCTGGAACTGAGTAGACTGACATCTTTTATCACCATGGAAAATGTCAGGGCTTACTTGAAGAGTAGGTCACTATCTCTGCCCCCTTCTGCAGGTGCCCCAGTGTTTGTTATGGGAATGAACCCTAAGAAATGCCATGATTCCCTTAAGATCTGTGAAGATGGGATTCACTCTCCCTTTGCCTATTTTTAGCTAATCAGATCAAGAATTTAAAATACCCCTACTTGACACTAAGTAAGAGAGGTCACAAGTCACCAAGTCACTTACTAGAGTAAATGACAACTCCAAAGGCTACTGTCCTCTCTCCCTTCCCCCCCTTGGGTAGTGTGAGGCAAATGGAAAGACTGCCATTGTTTTGAGTCTATATTACAGCCAATCATAAAATTGCCATATTTAGTTTTAAAAATTATTATTTGATATCAGATTTGTTGGACTCTTTCCTTATTATAATTTTTTTAAACCCTTACCTTCCATCTTGGAATCAATACTATGTATTGGCTCCAAGGCAGAAGAGTGGTAAGGGCTAGGCAATGGGGGTTATGTGACTTGCCCAAGGTCATATAACTAGGAAGTGTCTAAGACCAAACTTGAATCCAGGACCTCCCATTTCTGGACCTGGCTCTCAATCCCCTGAGCCACCTAGCTGCCTCCTCCTTTTTACAATTTTGTACATGATGTCTCTTGTATTCCTCACCTATTTTTTTATTCAGTGGTATATCATCTATTCCAAAGAGAAAATTGAGTCTCCCCACTGATCTTTATCCCCATGTTTTCCACCATGATCACTCTTTCCAATGAGAATGAAAACAGCAAATAGTAATGGGAGCTGAGTGAACCAGACTGACTCCATCTTGTGACATGAAGACTCAATTCTGGATCTAACTCAGTTCCTTTTCTAATCTATTCTGAGTGAATTATTGTTTCTTTTGTTCCTTTGATTGAATACAGGGTAGGAATGGAAACTCTCTTCGGATCCCACAGAATTATACCTGTTTGCTCTTTCCCCTCCCAATGAGGAAAGTCACTTTCCTACCATTAGAATTCAGCTTGAACAGCTTAGATCTGACACCCAAATAGCTTAGATATTTCAGCTTTGAATTAATGGATAAAGATTTAATACATTTTTCACTCATTAAGAGGAATTAGCTACAAGAGGAAAAGGCATGGGACAAAAAGCACACAGCATCACAGGTTCTAAAGGCACCGAATATTGTATTTGGCTTCAGGTAAGAGCCACAGCCAAGTACCACAGAAAGCCCCTCCTCAATTTCTGAGGTGTCAAAGCCAGATTCAGGATTCAAACATTTCTGTTCATAATGGGAGAATCTGAATCAAGGAAATCCTGTTTTCACCTTTTTGAGGATATTTCCTCCCCTTCCCCAGTGACAGTCCTTAGACGACAGGAGCACATGACAGTTCCATTTAAATGATGGCACTGATGGAGGGTCAGACTCTTATATCTAAAACTTAGAATAGGAGCAGATGAAAAGTTCCAAATCTTTTCCTCAAAAGTAAAATCATCACCATTTACAGAGCAGGGTAAGATTATTGCTATTCTCCTTGTTACAATATAAATCAGGGCATACTCTTGTTCTGTCATAAAAATAAAATCTAAACTTACAGAATGAGTAGTAGATTCAAAACTGCAGCTCTACCAAATAACAGTCATTAACACATATAATTACATGATTTTCCAAGGGATCTGAAATAAAATTCTCTTGTCATATAAGATTTAATTCATGCAGTTTTAATAAGGAGAAAAAAATAATTTTTAAGTATGACATTGCAGTTTCAAAACATTGCTAAAAAGGCTGATGAGATCTTATAAGTAGGCCTAACAAAGATCTGATTTTCTATGCCTTTTTCAAAAGTAAGTTACCTGAAAAGGCCCTCTCAAACATTACAATATAAGAGGAAAATTTTGAATACTCAATATTGTATGTTGAAAACATGAAATTTATGCTTAGTCATATATTGATAATTCAATCAAAATATTTCTAAATTTCTTTTAATGCATTACTAATCATATCCAATTATGTTGTAAGACTTATAAAGAGAAACAACTTGATAACTCACAATGAAGCACTTATTGTAAGATTATAAATTCTCAATTTCAACTGCCCTCTGCTAATAATTTTTCCCTCTAATTAAGGAGTGACTAATGGAGAAGAGAATAAGAAATTTTAATTTGCTGTTATGAATCTCAAGCAAACAAGATTTAAATAGATCTCTTCAATTTTGCCCTTTAAAAAATATAGCCAGGGGGCAGCTGGGTAGCTCAGTGGATTGAGAGCCAGACCTAGAGACAGGAGGTCCTAGGTTCAAATCTGGCCTCAGACACTTCCCAGCTGTGTGACCTTGGGGAAGTCACTTGACCTCCATTGCCCACCCTTACCACCCTTTTGCCTTGCAGCCAATACACAGTATTGACTCCAAAACAGAAGGTAAGGGTTATACACACACACACACACACACACACACACACACACACACACACACACA
>NW_025396477.1:0-9678 GCF_016433145.1 Gracilinanus agilis | reverse complement strand
GTTTTAGCCACAAGGCCTCCTTCCAGACAAGAGGACCCTCTAGAGGTGAATACCTCCAGGAAAGCTAAGGAAAGTAATCAGCCTTTTTCACTCACCCATCTGGTAGTTTTAAGGGAAAGCAGTCCTCAGTCCTCAGCCAGAGATTCTCCAGGGTCAAGTTGAAGATAAAAGGCCTCAAAGGAAGTTCTGGCCATTTTGAAAGACCATTCCTTTCACCACTTCTCAGGGGGTAGTCATTTGATTCTGATTCATCACCCGTTATGTCACATATGGGTCACAGACCTCTCCCACTTGAGGATAAGTGGGGTGTTTCCATTTTTGTGATTAAATTTAAAAATTGGCAGAGTAGAGTTAATCCCATCTTCACAATTGCCCCCGTGTTCATTTGGGAGACTGTCTCCCTGGTTTATCATTTGACATAATTATCTTATAAACTACAATATTTAGAGATAAATGGGAAATAGAACAGAGAGAGATAGAGAGCAAAACTAATGTTTTGCTAGGTCCATTGACAAGCCAATTAGAGGGCAGTCCCCTTTGGCATAATAGTTTTCATTCAAAGTAAATGTTCAGCCAACTTCAGTTCAATCAACTGTATCCCAAAGTTCATTCTGGATCTTCTTGATGCAGTGTAGGTTTCTGCAGGCATCTTTCTCCAAACAGTTAATTTTCTAGATTCAAGGAGTTAGCAAGCTTCTTTACCTGCAATTTTTTCTCAAACAAAATTTTAAATTGTGGATTTTTTGAAAATACAATCCACCTTGAAGAGGGTATTGACCAACACCAAGATAAGCTTAGTACATGGTTGAGTTATGGGGTATGTGCATCAGTTATCAAAAGAAAAACCAAAAACATAAAAAGAAAAACAAATGGGGGCAGCTGGGTAGCTCAGTGGATTGAGATTCAGGCCTGGAGATGGGAGGTCCTAGGTTCAAATCTGACCTCAAACACTTCCCAGCTGTGTGACCCTGGGCAAGTCACTTGACCCCCATTGCCTACCCTTACCACTCTTCTGCCTTGGAGCCAATACTCTGTATTGGCTCCAAGACAGAAGATAAGGGTTTAAAAAAAAAGAAAAAAAAGAAAAACAAATGGAAGAAAAGAATTAAACTTTGGGAGAAAGAAAAAAATTCAAAATCAGAATCAAAATATCAAAAATCTATGTATATAAAAATTTCTGAGTAAACAGGAATACATTCATAATACACCCTTTTATTAGGGTCCAATTGAAGTAAATTCTGTCCCACAAATCTGTAGGACAAAATGCAGTAATATTGCACATATCCATTGGTAGGAAGGACTACAGGAAGTTGCCTGTATAAAAGAGAAAAATGGACTAGGTTTTCTTTGTGTATGTGTAGAAGAGAAATGTCATTCCCTGATCTGATTTTGCCTTCACTCTCAGGGATAGGGGAGCCAGAACAGCCAATTCTTAGGTACTTGATAAAAAGTGTTTCATAAGGAGCGTGATACAAGGAGTCCTGTGTCTTAACATATGTCAAGTGCCACAAACTCAAGTCTCACACTAGGTTCAAGACCGTTCATAATGTGAAGATGTAAACGTGGGAGAAGGGAAAAGAATTCTGGATCATATAGTTCAGGGGTTCAAGATTTTCTAATTACACATTTTCCACTGTCATCCTTTTGGGAGACCAATCTCCCTAAAGGGATCATTTTAAACATAACCAACTTTTAAATTATAATAATTTGCAGATATAAGGAAATAAAAGAGAAAAAGAACAAAGCCAATGATTGCTACACTGACAGAAAATCAATTTGGGGGCAGTCCTCTTTGGCATAAGAGTGTACATTCAAAACAAATGCATTCAACTCCCCATAGTTCAAATTCACCATAACTCAAAGTTTCACTCTGGATCTTTTGGTGCAGCGTGTGATCTCTGGAGACATCCTCTTGGTGCCTTCTCCAAAAAGTTTGCCTTCTGGATTCTGGGAGGTTATCAGTTTCTGATCCCAAAATTACTCTCAACAGCATTTAGATTTTGCATTGTGCAATAATAATATATTCCTCCCTGAGGAGGATGGTGACAAACACAGGCATCATTCATGGATGCATGTCTGAGTTATGGGGTATATTAATCAATTGGCAAAAGAAATAAAAAACATCAAAAAATCCAAATAAGGGGCAGCTGGGTAGCTCAGTGGAGTGAGAGTCGGGCCTAGAAACAGGAGGTCCTGGGTTCAAACCCGGCCTCAGCCACTTCCCAGCTGTGTGACCCTGGGCAAGTCACTTGACCCCCATTGCCCACCCTTACCAATCTTCCACCTATGAGACAATACACCGAAGTACAAGGGTAAAAAAACAAAAAAACAAAACAAAACAAAACAAAATCCAAATAAAAGAGAAAAAATTACTCGTGGATGAAATATAAAATATTAGAGTCTTATGTCTAAAATAATCTAAGTGAAGAAAAAATAAACCTATAACAGGTCCTTGAATCAGGGCCAATTAAAGTGATTTATGAAATTATACACTTACCCAATCAGTAGCCAAGACTACAGAAAGCTTGCAATAATATTAAAGGCAGAAAAAAGGAACTAGATTTTCAGCAGCAAATGGGAACTAACATTTCCTTGGTATGATGTGGCTCAAGGCAGGAAATGATGCTCCCCTCTCCCACTTTCCACAGGATCTACTCCAAACATTATCTTCCCCTTAGAACTGCACAGCACAAGCTCCTCACACCTCTCTCTTCTCAAACCTCTGGAGACCATTGAGCATGGGCTCCCTCTTGTGTCTTCATTCTCGTGTCCCATTCCTCAGAGCCTCCTGCAAGCATCCACTCCTTTGCCCTACCTCACAGGAAGAAGTAGCTCTCCACGTTGGCCAGGCCAAGTGCTCTCTACACAGATGATCCCATTCCCTCCATCCTGTCTTCTCCAGCCCCATCTCTTATCCCCTGGTTGTTCCTCATCTTCAGTCTCTTCCTTTCTGCTGGCTCCTTCCTAGTAGATTACTGAGAAAAAGAACTTTTTTACAAGGAAGAAATGGCCAAATGGAAAAGGAGGTATAAAAGCTTACTCAAGAAAATCATGGCTTAAAAATTTGAATTGAGCAAGTGGAAACTAAAGACTCCATGAGACATTAAGAAACAATCAAAGTCAAAAGATTTTAAAAATTGGAAAAAAATATGAAATTACTGCACATAAAAGAGACATGGAAGTTCCCTCACAATGGGCGCCTTTTTTTTTTTGCTATCACCATGTACAATATCCTCTTTTTTCTGTGTATTTCATTTGTTTCTCTTTTAGTGGGAAGTGGGAAGAAGAGCGTGTGAGCTTTACTCTCATCAGAGCTGGCTCCACGAAACAATCAATAGGGAATAGAAATCTGTCTTATCCTACAAGAAAGTAGGAGGGAAAGGATAAGAGAAGGGAGATAGGACTGATCAAAAAGAGGGCAAATTGGGGGAGGTGTTGGTCAGAAATTAAAGAGGGGAAAATAGGAGGGGGAATAATACACTAACCAGAGTGGTACAAATTATTTTTTAGAATAAATCTCTCTAAAAAAGGCCTCACTTCTCAAATACATAGAGAAATGAATCAAATGTATAAGAATCCAAGTCATTCCCCAACTGGTAAATGTTCAAAGGATATATAAACAGGTAGTTCTCAAACAAAGCAATTGAAGCTCTCTATTGTCTTTATTTTCTAGTGATTACTAATAAATCTTACAAAAAAACATATAATATTATATGTTAATTTTATTTTTTACACATGCAAGAGAAATACTCTAAATCACAACTAATTTGAGAAATGTCAATAAAAACGGCTCTGAAGTACCACCCCACACCTGTCAGATTGGTTATTATGACAGAACAAGCAAATGACAAAACTTGGAGGGGACGTGGGAAAATTGAGATATGATGCTCTGTTGGGGGAGTTGAAGGGATTCATTCTGGAGAGCAGTTTAGACATGTGCCCAAAGGGCTATAAAACTATGCATGTCCTTTGATACAGTGATACCCCTATGAAGTCTATCCCAAAGAGATTTTTTTTTTTAAGGAGAAAGGACCTGCCTGAACAAAAATATTTGTAGCCACTCTTTTTGTGGTGGCAAAGACTTGGAAATTGAGGGGATGTCCTTCAATGGGGGAACAGTTGAAAGGAGAGTGACTGTATATTATTATGCTGTAAGAAATGTTGAAGAGGATGGTTTCACTAAAAGGTGGGAAACAAATGAAATACACAGAAAAAGGAGGACATTGTACACGGCGATAGCAAAATTAATGATCAATTGTGAAAGACTTGGCTACTCTCAGCAACAGCCAGGAGGGGTTTAAATTGGGAGCAAGGGAAGGAGAGGGGCTTTTTCACTTCTGCCCTTCAACAAACTGACTCCCTGGGCTGGCTCTTGGCAAGCAGCAGCACAGCATGGAGGGGGAGGGACCACACTGGGCAGAAATCTGGGACCTGATCTTACCTTCAGTTAGAAAGGTTGAGACCTCTCTCCGCCTCTACCCATCTCTCTTTACTAATGGAAAAATAAAGTGGATACTGAAGGTGATACTTTGCTTAGATGATAACAAAGTACCCCAGTTATCCCCTTACAGGGAAGTTTAAAAAAGTTAACTTCCCTTCTCTGGGCTCAGCACAAGGAACACTCTGACTCTGCTGATATATACAAATTGACTCTAGTTATTAATATTTGATAAAAATATATAAAAATAAGGAAAAGAAAAAGGATCACTAACCTAAGGGAAATCTAAGTCCAAAAACCTCTGGTTCTACAAGGAACCTCTTCCTTCCTGGGGGTTAGCCAGGCTAACTTACAACTTCCCATTTCAACTAAAAGACCCCACAGAATCCTGTCTGAATAGCTATTCTACTTATCCTTATTTATAAAGTTATCTATATTCCTTAAATATTATCTTCTGTTTGACAGTAGTAAGAACCAGTTGACTGAGAGTCACTAGAGCAGAGTGATTACTCTGAGGTAACCCTCACAGTTTACAGCACAAAGTCTTACTGATCTTCTCCAAATATTTGATGAAACAGTATAATAACCAGCCAGGTTTTCTTCTCTTCCTCTCAAACCCAAGTTTGTCAGAGAGAATAAGAACCAGCCAGTTTTCTTTCACTTCCTCTCAAACCCAAGCATCTGCTTAGAGAGAAAAGTTGGCAGCTAGCTCCTTGGTTGTCAGGAAACAGAGTTTCCATTGGCTCTTTCCAGCTTGCTTCTCAGCATTCTAAGAGAACCTTATTTCCAGGTCTGTTCCAACTTCTACTCAACGCTAAAATCAGCCTCTTCGGTCCTTATTCCTAAATTTCCATACTAAATCCAAATTCCTATTATACTAATAAATGCCTAGACCTCTGGTGCTGAGCTTCCAGACCCCCTTTTATTTGTTACATCCTGTTCTTATTCATTTTGCAGTGGAGGAAACAGGTTCAGAGAAGTTATGTGACTTGTCCAAGGTCCCACAACTGGAAAGGGTCAGAAGCAGATTTAAACCAGGGCATTTCTGAGTCCTAGTTCAACTCTGCTTCTCCTGCTTAGTCACAAGCCCACAGTGAGTGAGAAACAGAGCTGGAAACGGCTATCTCAGGGCCCAAATCTCTAAAACTAGCACTTTCCCATGCATCACTACCTCCTGAAATCTCAAAAAGTGACTTTACGAAAAAGAAATGTCATAATTCCATCCATCAATTGGTGAAACGTTTTCTTACCTGTTGTCTTCCTGTCACACCTGCATGCACACAGATCTCCAAATTGGGACTCACTTTGCTAAGGCCCATTGATGGCAGAATATAGGCTAGTTTCAGTTAATCAGGCAATTCTTTTACTCTAGCATTATCTTCTCAGTGAATATCCCTTGATGAATTCAAATTTATTGAATGATAGTGGGACAATAATCACTAGAGATGATCAATAAGATAATTAATTGGTGATCGATATTGGGGAAGGCACAGTGGAAGGAGAGCTTAAGCTGATGGCATTGTGCCATCTCTAGAACCATGATAGGGAAATGGATCTTTACTTGGGGATCCAATTCATCCGAGTGAATGAAGGTTAAAATAAGGATCTTCAGAAATTAAAAGCTACAGAGCAAACCACATCACCAGTATAATGAGCTTAGATCATATTCATATCACCCAACATGGAGGCACACTGCTTCCCGAGTTCTCTTCTGACATGAGTGGAAGAAGCCTCCTTTGACTGTCTGAGGCCAGATTTTAACCTAGGACCTCCCATTTCTAGGCCTGGCTCTAAATCCATTGAGCCACCCAGATGCCTCCATGCTGTGTTTTTTTAAAGTGCCAAACTGGGTGTTGGTATCTTTCCCATTATTCCCAAAGGGTGAAGAGCAGTTGCAATTCATCCATATTGGAAGCACCATGAATTGAATTGGAAAAAAGAACTAGTTTCCCTCTTCTCTCTCCTTTTGCACCATGGCTGAGAAATTTGTCCTGGGGTGTTTCTATTTCTTTTCTGTTCCATTTGTTCTTCTCAGTGTAAAGTACTGACAGTCATCCCCATCGAACTTCCAAGGAATTGGCGTCATGGTGACCTTGAATCCAAGATTCCAGGCAGGATGACAGAGCCAGCTTCCTCACATTGAGGAAACAGTAAAAATATTCATTGCTCTACTTTTATCCAACAATCACTGGTGCTGTGCTCTTCTTCCAAGCTTAGTACCACGATCCACTGTTGTAGTCACATTCCTGAGACATGATGGTGAAGGTCACCATCAATGGATTTGGCTATGTTGGATGCCTGGAGACGTGATGGATACTTTCAACCCCGAAGCAATAGACTGTTGAGGCCATCAGTGATTCCTTCATTAAAGTCAACTTCATTGTTTATATGTTCAAATATTTCATCTATGGCAAGTGCAAGGGCACAGTCAAGGCTGAGAATGGAAAGCAGGTGATCAATGGAAAAATCATGACCATCTTCCAGGAGAGGGATCCCCCAAATAATAAACGAGGGGCTGCTGGAACTGAGTAGACTGACATCTTTTATCACCATGGAAAATGTCAGGGCTTACTTGAAGAGTATGTCACTATCTCTGCCCCTTCTGCAGGTGTCCCAGTGTTTGTTATGGGAATGAACCTAAGAAATGCCATGATTCCCTTAAGATCTGTGAAGATGGGATTCACTCTCCCTTTGCCTATTTTTAGCTAATCAGATCAAGAATTTAAAATACCCCTACTTGACACTAAGTAAGAGAGGTCACAAGTCACCAAGTCACTTACTAGAGTAAATGACAACTCCAAAGGCTACTGTCCTCTCCCCCTTCCCCCCCTTGGGTAGTGTGAGGCAAATGGAAAGACTGCCATTGTTTTGAGTCTATATTACAGCCAATCAATAAAATTGCCATATTTAGTTTTAAAAATTATTATTTGATATCAGATTTGTTGGACTCTTTCCTTATTATAATTTTTTTAAGCCCTTACCTTCCATCTTAGAATCAATACTATGTATTGGCTCCAAGGCAGAAGAGTGGTAAGGGCTAGGCAATGGGGGTTATGTGACTTGCCCAAGGTCATATAACTAGGAAGTGTCTAAGACCAAACTTGAATCCAGGACCTCCCATTTCTGGACCTGGCTCTCAATCCACTGAGCCACCTAGCTGCCTCCTCCTTTTTACAATTTTGTACATGACGTCTCTTGTATTCCTCACCTATTTTTTTATTCAGTGGTATATCATCTATTCCAAAGAGAAAATTGAGTCTCCCCACTGATCTTTATCCCCATGTTTTCCACCATGATCACTCTTTCCAATGAGAATGAAAACAGCAAATAGTAATGGGAGCTGAGTGAACCACACTGACTCCATCTTGTGACATGAAGACTCAATTCTGGATCTAACTCAGTTCCTTTTCTAATCTATTCTGAGTGAATTATTGTTTCTTCTGTTCCTTTGATTGAATACAGGGTAGGAATGGAAACTCTCTTCGGATCCCACAGAATTATACCTGTTTGCTCTTTCCCCTCCCAATGAGGAAAGTCACTTTCCTACCATTAGAATTCAGCTTGAACAGCTTAGATCTGACACCCAAATAGCTTAGATATTTCAGCTTTGAATTAATGGATAAAGATTTAATACATTTTTCACTCATTAAGAGGAATTAGCTACAAGAGGAAAAGGCATGGGACAAAAAGCACACAGCATCACAGGTTCTAAAGGCACCGAATATTGTATTTGGCTTCAGGTAAGAGCCACAGCCAAGTACCACAGAAAGACCCTCCTCAATTTCTGAGGTGTCAAAGCCAGATTCAGGATTCAAACATTTCTGTTCATAATGGGAGAATCTGAATCAAGGAAATCCTGTTTTCCCCTTTTTCAGGATATTTCCTCCACTTCCCCAGTGACAGTCCTCAGACGACAGGAGCACATGACAGTTCCATTTAAATGATGGCACTGATGGAGGGTCAGACTCTTATATCTAAAACTTAGAATAGGAGCAGATGAAAAGTTCCAAATCTTCCTCAAAAGTAAAATCATCACCATTTACAGAGCAGGGTAAGATTATTGCTATTCTCCTTGTTACAATATAAATCAGGGCATACTCTTGTTCTGTCATAAAAATAAAATCTAAACTTACAGAATGAGTAGTAGATTCAAAACTGCAGCTCTACCAAATAACAGTCATTAACACATATAATTACATGATTTTCCAAGGGATCTGAAATAAAATTCTCTTGTCATATAAGATTTAATTCATGCAGTTTTAATAAGGAGAAAAAAATAGTTTTTAAAGTATGACATTGCAGTTTCAAAACATTGCTAAAAAGGCTGATGAGATCTGATAAGCAGGCCTAACAAAGATCTGATTTTTCTGTGCCTTTTTCTTTTCTTTTTCTTTTTTTTTAAACCTTCCATCTTGAAGTCAATACTGTGTATTGGCTCCAAGGCAGAAGAGTTGTAAGGGTGGGCAATGGGGGTCAAGTGACCTGCCCAGGGTCACACAGCTGGGAAGTGTCTGAGGCCAGATTTGAACCCATGACCTCCTATCTCTAGGCCTGACTCTCAATCCACTGAGCTACCCAGCTGCCCCCCTTTCCATGCCTTTTTCAAAAGTAAGTTAACCAAAAAGGCCCTCTCAAACATTAGAATATAAGAGAAAAATTTTGAATACTCAATATTGTATGTTGAAAACATGAAATTTATGCTTAGTCATATATTGATAATTCAATCAAAATATTTCTAAATTTCTTTTAATGCATTACTAATCATATCCAATTATGTAGTAAGACTTATAAAGAGAAACAACTTCATAACTCACAATGAAGCACTTCTTATAAGATTATAAATTCTCAATTTCAATTGCCCTCTGCTAATAATTTTTCCCTCTAATTAAGGAGTGACTAATGGAGAAGAGAATAAGAAATTTTCATTTGCTGTTATGGATCTCAAGCAAACGAGATTTAAATAGATGTCTTCAATTTTGCCCTTTAAAAAATATAGCCAGGGGGCAGCTGGGTAGCTCAGTGGATTGAGAGCCAGACCTAGAGACAGGAGGTCCTAGGTTCAAATCTGGCCTCAGACACTTCCCAGCTGTGTGACCTTGGGGAAGTCACTTGACCTCCATTGCCCACCCTTACCACCCTTTTGCCTTGCAGCCAATACACAGTATTGACTCCAAAACAGAAGGTAAGGGTTATACACACACACACACACACACACACACACACACACACACACACACACA
>NW_025396476.1:0-1186 GCF_016433145.1 Gracilinanus agilis | reverse complement strand
AAACTACCACACCAATGCAACTACCAACAATTTGGAAATAGGTCTTGATCAAGGACACATGACAAAACTAGTGGAAATGTGCATCGGCCATGGGTGGGGGGAGTGCAGGGGGTGAAGGGGAAAGTAGGAGCATGAATCATGTAACCATGTTAAAAATGAATATTAATAAATGTTTAAAAAATTTAAAAAATTCTGAACTTAAAATAAAATTAGTGTTTCCATATATAGTATAGGTATAGCATCTATATAGTTGATCTAAATAGATCTCAAGTCTTTTCAAAATTCCTTTTCTTGACATTATTGTTGTTATTGCATAAATTAAACTCCTGATTCTACCCACTCCACTCTGCATCAGTTCATATAAATCTTCCTGGGTTTCTCAAAAACCATTTCTTTCATTATTTCTTATGATGAAAAAATATTCTATTAAATCTATATCCCAAAGTTTGTCCATCCATTACCAATTAGACACCCTATTAGCTTCTAATTCTTTTCCATCATGAAAATTTCTCTTTTTGATTTTGTAAATATAGATCCTTTTCTTCTTTCTTTAACCTTTTTGAGGTATAAATATTGTAGTGATATCACTGGGTCAAGAGCTATGCACCATTTAATCTTTGGGGGCCTAATTCCAAACTGCTTTCCAGAATAGCTCACCTGATTCACAACTCTGCCAAATGTAATTAATATACCTATTTCCCCAAAGCTTCTCCAATAATTGTTATTTTCCATTTTTGTCATCTTTACCAATCAGATGGGTGTGAAATAGAACCTCAAAGTTGCTATAATTTGTATTTTTCTAGTTATTAGTGATTTGGAGCATTTTTTCATATGGAGGTTGATCACTTGGATTTCTTCCATTGAAGACTGTCTGAAATGCTATGACCATTTATCAGATAGCAACACATGATTTGGTCAGGTCAACGAAATTTTACACTCTGCATCTTTGTAGCAGACATAAATGTTTTAGAGCTAAAAATATACATTGTTGAAATAAAGGCACTAGTTAGAGTTTCATCTTTTTTTTTAACATTTTAATCAGTTTAATTCCAAAGGGCTTACTTATGAAGAAAGATACTATCCAAAAAAGAAAGAAAGAAGGAAGAGAGGAAGGAAGGAAGAGAGGAAGGAAGGAGAAGGAAGGAAGGAAGGAAGGAAGGAAGGAAGGAAGGAAGGAAGGAAGGAA
>NW_025396475.1:0-1129 GCF_016433145.1 Gracilinanus agilis | reverse complement strand
TCTCTATTTCCTGGACTATGTTTACATGTTCATTATTACACTGGTCCAAGCTTGATTTCAAGTGGTCTGAAGATGGCTCAAAATGAGAATCTTCTCTCTTTGAAAGATTTAGTCTTCTCCTCACCTCTAATCTGACAGATGCCCTTTCATAGAATCTCAGAAGTCTGGAAAAGAAAACAGAATCAGCTATCCTGTGGTGAAAGAGCTTGGTTCAACAAGACCTGGTTTCTTTGTGGATGGCAATTTGGAACTATGCTCAAAGGGCTTTAAAAGACTGTCTGCCTTTTGATCCAACCATACCACTGCTAGATTCAAACTGCCAAAGAGATCATAAGGAAAAAGTCGTGTACAAAAATATTTATAGCCACTTTTCATGGTGGTAAAAAATTGGAACATGACGGGATGCTCTTCGACTGGGGAAAGGCTGAACAAACTGTGGTATCTGTTGGTGATGGAATTTTATTGTGCTCAAAGGAATAATGAACTGGAGGAATTCCATGTGAACTGGAACAACCTCCAGGAATTGATGCAGAGTGAAAGGAGCAGAACCAGGAGAACATTATACATAGAGACAGATACACTGTGGCACAATCAAATATAATGGACTTCTCTACTAGCAGCAATGCAATGACCAGGACAATGTTTGACCTTCAAATTCTTCTCCCTGGATCCTCCCATATCACTGGAATTCTTCTTTCCTTACATTTCCTACCTCAAGGTTAAAATGCTCTTTATAATAAAATTGGGACATTTTCCCAGCTCCTTAGCAACAATAAAGAGCAACTAATCTTTGCTACATCCTTCTTCAAACACAAACACACACACACACACACACACACACACACACACACACACACATTAAACTGAAGTTATTTCCCTCATGTCATTGAACAAAAACTCAGGTACCCTGTCGGACAGTTTCAAATTCCATTTTATCCCCTTCCAACTTCAAATTCACTGTTTTTCTCTAGCCTTCATCATTTTCTACAATATACTCTATGACATTACATTAATAGCCCAAGGCAGCAAGTTGTAAGTTCATTTTCTTTAAACATTATCTTGATCAGACCACTCTAACTAAGAGTCTGCAATATTTCTTTATTGCAGAGAGGAATGAGACAATGTCTGA
>NW_025396474.1:0-3125 GCF_016433145.1 Gracilinanus agilis | reverse complement strand
GCCAGAAATAGTTCAGTAGACTGCCAGACTGATTTTTAAATCCAACAATTCAAAGCAATTATTAGGAGTCATTTTGTCCAATTGTATGCCAACAAATTTAACAATTTAAGTGAAATGAAAGAATATTTAGCAAAATAAAAACTTCTTAGACTAAGAGCAGGGGAAATAGAATATTTAAAGAGACTTTTAAAAAAAGAAATTTAATAGGCCAATAATAAAATTCCTAAGAAAAAAACAGGATAAGATGACTCTACCAAACATTTAAAGATCAACTTATTCTAATATTAAACAAATTATTTAGAATAATATGTAAAGAAGGAGCTCTACCAAACTCCTTTTATGAAACAAATGTTTGTGATACCTAAACCAGGAAGAACAAAAAGAGAGAAAGAAAATCATAGAAAAATTTCATTAATGAATATAAATGAAAAAATCCTAAATTAAATACTAACTTGGAGACCACAACAATATATCACAAATATAATACATTGTGACCAAACAATTTAAACCAGGAACTCATGGATGGTTTAATATAAGGTAAACTATTAACATAATTGATGTCAATTACAAAAGTAACAAAAATCTTAAGATTATGTAAATAGATGCAAAAAAAGCTTTTGACACATTATAACACTCATTACTATTAAAATAATGGAAAACAAAGGTATAAATGGATTTTTCTTTAAACTGATAAGAAGCATGTATCTAAAACCATTGGCAAACATTATTTGTAAGAGGGACAAGCTAGAAACCTTCACGAGATCAGGAATGAAACAAGGCTGCTGTTATCACCAATATTATGCAATATGTATTGGACATGCTAGTAATAGCAAAAAAGAGAAGAAAAAGAAATTGGAAGAATCAGAATGGATAATGAGATAATAAAACTATTTCTTTTTTCATACAATATGATGGTACATGTGGAAACAAGTAAAAATCAGTTGAAGCAATGAATGATTTTAGCAAAGTAGTAGCATATAAAATAATTCCACATAAATCATCAGCATTTCTATGTCACTATCAAAGCCAGGCAAAAAGAGATAGTAAGAGATACCCCAAAGGAAAAAATCATAGACAGAATAAAGTACCTGGGAGTATACCTGCCAAAACAAACCTAGGAACTACATGAATATAAGTATAAATCAGTTTTTATACAAATAAAGTCAGATCTAAATAATTGGAGAAATGTTTATTTTTCATGGGTGAGAAGAGTCAGTATAATAAAAAATTATAATCTTAACAAACAAATCCACTTATTCAATGCCATCCTAATTAAGTTACCTCAAAAATACTTTATTCTCTTGAGCCAGAAAAAAATGAAAAAAAATTCATTTGGCAGAACAAAAGATCAATAATATGAATATAAATATTTCAATGAGAAACTATGAAAGAGGTCTAGCAGTACCAGATTTTAAACTGTATCATGAAGCAATAATTATCAAAAATTTATGATATCGGCTAAAAAATAGAAAGATTGATCAATAGAATAGTAGAGTAGTAAAATATCATATTAATCTTGTGTTTGACAAAGTAAAGATTCAAGAATAAGAATTCACTAGTAAATTGTTGAGAAAACTGGAAAACAGTCTGGCAAAAACTTGGTATAGACCAATATCTTATACCATTTACCAAGATAAGGTCAAAATGGATACATGACCTAGTCATAAAGGGAGATATTATATGCAAATTAGAACTTGGAACATTTTACCTATCATATTGATGGATAATAAGAAAATGTATAAATAAAAAAGATAGCGAGCTATATGAGATGCAAAATGGATAATTTCGATTACATTAAATTTAAAAGGTTTTGAACAAATAAAATTAATGTAGCCAAGATTGGAAGGAAAGCAGAAAATTATGGGAAAATATTTGTAGACAATTTTTTTAGATAGAGGTCTCATTTCATAAAGCAGACTTTATCAAATTTATAAGAGTATGAGCCATTCCCCAACTGATACATGGTCAAAAGATATCCAGTGGTTCCCAAACTTTTTTGGCCTACCACCCCCTTTCCAGAAAAAATATTACTTAGCGTCCCCTGTCACATACTATCGCCGCCCCCTTACAGTTATTCACTGCCCCCAAATGCACCTGTGGCCATCACCGCTCCACTGGATCGCTGCAGTATCCACTAGGGGGCAGTGGCACTCACTTTGGGAATCACTGATATCAACAGAGTTTTTGGAAGAAGAAATCAAAGCTATATACAGTTAAATGAAAAAATGCTCTAAATCATTACTGATTAAAGAAATGCAAATCAAAATAACTCTGAGATACCATCTCATATTTATCAGATTAGCTTAAATTTTAAAATGGAGGAAATAAGAAAGGTTGGAGAGGATGTAGAAAAACAGGTACACTGCTACAGTGTTAGCGGAAATGTGAACTGATCCAATTGTATGTTCGTTTCATTTCAATTCAATTCTACAAATGAAATCAATTTAATAACTGTATATAAAGGACTCCTGCTAAGACTTGGGAATACAAAAGGATGTCTGAAACAATCCCTGACCTTAAAGAGTTGGCATTCTCCTGGGAGGATATCAGATTTGCAAAGATTAGGGGTAATCTATGGATAATCCATGTGCCCATTGGTACATTTCCAATGTCAAAAGTTTCATGAAGCATTGATTGGAGGATGTGGACCAGAGTCACACTGGATGGAACGCACTGGATGGCATTTGATCTGCAACACAGGAAGGATCACTCACATCAGTGAGGTCAAAGAGCTTCTAAAGTTTCACAGTCTAGAAATGGAATGGGTTCTCCCAAGAGGTAATAAGTTCCTCATATTGGGAGGTCTTAAAATCTAGGCTGGATGACTACTTGACAGCAAGATGACTACATGTCAAAGATGTGGATTCTTGCTCACGTACAGCTTAAATTAGATGGCTTCTACATTCCCTTATAACTGAAATGCTGTAATTAGGTGGTTGTCTGTGCATATCTTCTAAGGAATCTTATATTATGGGCTAACCTAGGCTGTGAACCAACTGGCAGAGAATGCTAAAGAATTCATCCATGATTGATCTGTCACAAACCCTGGTGTTCTGTTCAGTACCCCTGGAACTCTGTTCTCTGTATATTCCGGTGTCAGCAGTCCAGAACCCTGTTAATCACAA
>NW_025396473.1:0-2185 GCF_016433145.1 Gracilinanus agilis | reverse complement strand
GTTCCTTCTACTAAATAAAGCCAAGTCCCTTGGCCTCTCAGCCTCAATTTCTTTATCTCTGAGTTGCTTGGGGGTGTTGAACTAAAAATGTTGACACCTTTTCTGCATTACATATATGTGTGTATATATTAACCATGAATTAGGACATGAAAGCCTCACAACAAGATATAGAAAAGAAGAAATATTAAATGAATCCTTTTCAGACTTTTCAGATTGTAATAAAGATTACAATCAACAAAGGACCGTGGAAACATAGCCTGAAAATTCATTGGAAACTAAAGTAATGCTTAAGAATGAATAGACCACAGAACAATCATAGAAAAAATCAATAATTTCACTGAAGGGAATGACAACAATGAGACAACAGGCCAGAATTTATGGGATGCTATCAAAGCAACATTTAGGAGAATATTTATCCCTCTGAATGCTTACATCAATAAATTAGAGAAAAAGTAGGCAAATGAATTAGGCATACAACTTAAAAAATTGAAAAAATTAAAAAGCCAATTAAACAACAAATCAAAACTTATGAAAATTAAAGGAAGGATTAATAAAATTAAAAGTAAAAAATTCATCAAACTAATAAAATAAGAAGCTGTTTATTATAGGGAGACAATAAAAAAGATAGACCATTGGTTAATTTAATTTAAAAATATATAGATGAAAACCAAACTCAAAATGACGTTTAGTAGCTTTTATTTACAAAAGAGGTAGAAAGAATGAAAGTAGAGAAATTCAGAAAGGTAGAGAAGACATTTAGCCTATCTATCTAAATATTACTCTGGTGCTTGGCTCAGCCAGGACTTGTTGACCTTCAGCTGGAATTAATCACTCCAGATGATCTCTCCAGAAGACGAGAAAGGAAAGCCAGCTATTCACTCACCTAAGTTCCTTCCAAGAGGTAGGTCAAGATGATGACTTGAGCTGAAGATCACTCTTGAAGTCCACTTCCTTCTTCAAGCTGATGTCTTAGCTCCAGAAATCCAGGGCCTTTTATGGTGGCTTCTTGTCCCTTCTCCTCTTCACAGGGGCCAATCAGAGTTTCCAAATTGCCTAGACACTTCCCAGGGGGGTAGGCAAAGAGGATAAAGGATTCTCTTTATTGCCAACTAAGCAAAGAGAATAAAGGATTTCCTTTTTACAAGTGTAAACTCAGAATAGACAAAGAGAACCAAGAATTTCCTTTCACAGCCAGTGGGCTGTGTGTGTGCATGAAGTAAGAACATATAGATATGGTGTGAGAAAGGAAAAGAAGGGGCCAGGAGAAAAGGGTATGGCCACACATGTAAAATATTCTTCAAAGATTCTAGAGACTCTAAGTGGTCTCCTTTCCTCTTGCTGGGATTGGACTTTAAGCATATAGACTTAGTAGTAATACTTATAGCATTGGAAGGCCCTTTGTTCTTGCCAATGCCTGGCTTATAAACTTCAGTTAGTCTTACTTTCCCAGAATGTGAACAAACTGTGCCTCCACATCAAAGTAGTTTCTGAATTCAACCCAAATTTTTGGGCTATCCCTAATCTAGTTCTTGTGGTGAGGGATAAGTTACTATCCCAGCCTATAGAATGATCCCAAGGTCAGCATTAGGACACAGGAGTAAGAGGGACCAGGTTCACAACATTTCATCCCTAGCAAGAGAGAAAGAGGTTAAGGGACTTATTTGTTCAGGCCATAGTTTCTGGGATTGCTTGATGCTGGTATATTTCCTTTACATCATTACATGTTCCCTAATTTAATTAAATCATTTGCTTGAATATGACCTTTCAGTTTAATTAACTGAAATAATATACTATCTTTGGAAGGCATAGGGATAGCTTTTGTGTAAGGGCTCGAGGTTAGATGTGACAAGTAATGGCCAACATATACTCCTATATAAAGAACCAAGGTTATATCACTGAGGGATGGAGTGATATGAATGGTTGTTGGTCAAACAGTCAATAAACAATATGCAAAGCATTGTGTGGTTACATTTCCCAAGTTATGATGTAGAAAGTAGAAAACCAAGTTCATATAAAAGTACCATTCAGGACACCTGTTGTGAGGAGGCTGAGCAGGCTAACCTAATAGTGACTCTGATGGTAGACATTTTAGAAGGAGGAAAAGAAGAGGCATGGTGGTCTGATGGGTCAATAGATTTTTCCAAGTGGGGCCATTCAACCTTTCTGCATTTAAACCATATGCATC
>NW_025396472.1:0-1773 GCF_016433145.1 Gracilinanus agilis | reverse complement strand
TCTCCCTTTTCTACTTGTATCCCTTGTGCTAAGCACAGTGCTGGGCACATAGCAGGGCTTAATAAATTTTTTCATCCATTCATTCACTCATTCACTAATTCACCTATGTAACTTGTGGGCTAAATAAATCAATTACACAAATATAGGATAGAGGAACCATGCCTCAGTGGTTAATGAAATCTAGGGGTTTCAGTGGGCTACAAGGCTCAATGTTGATCAAAATGGGAATGTTAGAACCAAAAACCTAATGTATTCTTAGATTTATGTTAGTTGCTTACCAAATGTATGTTCATTCAAAGCAATTATTAGGAGTTATTTTGCCCAATTGTATGCCAACAAATTTAACAATTTAAGTGAAATGAAAGAATATTTAGCAAAATAAAAACTTAGACTAAGAGCAGGGGAAATAGAATATTTAAAGAGACTATTTTAGAAAAAGAAATTTAATAGGCCATTAATAAAATTCCTAAGAAAAAACAGGATAAGATGACTCTACCAAACATTTAAAGATCAACTTATTCTAATATTAAACAAATTATTTAGAATAATATGTAAAGAAGGAGCTCTACCAAACTCCTTTTATGAAACAAATGTTTGTGATACCTAAACCAGGAAGAACAAAAAGAGAGAAAGAAAATCATAGAAAAATTTCATTAATGAATATAGATGAAAAAATCCTAAATTAAATACTAACTTGGAGACCACAACAATATATCACAAATATAATACATTGTGATCAAACAATTTAAAGCAGGAAATCATGGATGGTTTAATATAAGGTAAACTATTAACATAATTGATGTCAATTACAAAAGTAACAAAAACCTAATAATTATATAAATAGATGCAAAAAAGCTTTTGACACATTATAACACTCATTACTATTAAAATAATGGAAAACCAGATTTTAAACTGTTTCATGAAGCAATAGTTATCAAAATTTTCTGATATTGCCTAAAAAACAGAAAGATTGATCAATAGAATAGTAGAGTAGTAAAATATCATATTAATCTTGTTTGACAAAGTAAAGATGCAAGAATAAGAATTCACTAGTAAATTGCTGAGAAAACTGGAAAAGAGTCTGGCAAAACCTTGGTATAGACCAATATCTTATACCATTTACCAAGATAAGGTCAAAATGGATACATGACCTAGTCATAAAGGGAGATATTATATGCAAATTAGGACATGGAACATTTTACCTATCATACTGATGGATAATAGGAAAATGTATAAATAAAAAAGATAGCAAGCTATATGAGATACAAAATGGATAATTTTGATTACATTAAATTTAAAAGGTTTTGAACAAATACAATTAATGTAGCCAAGATTGGGAGGAAAGCAGAAAATTATGGGAAAATATTTGTAGACAGTTTTTTAGATAGAGGTCTCATTTCATAAAGCAAACTTTATCAAATTTATAAGAGTATGAGCCATTCCCCAACTGATACATGGCCAAAAGACATCCAGTGGTTCCCAAACTTTTTTGGCCTACCATCCTCTTTCCAGAAAAAATATTACTTAGCGTCCCCTGTCACATACTATCACTGCCCCCTTACAGTTATTCACTGCCCCCAAATGCACCTGTGGAATCTTATATTATGGGCTAACCTAGGCTGTGAACCAACTGGCAGAGAATGCTAAAGAATTCATCCATGATTGATCTGTCACAAACCTGGTGTTCTGTTCAATACCCCTGGAACTCTGTTCTCTGTGTATTCTAGTGTCAGCAGTCCAGAACCCTGTTAATCACAAAGTTCCTTCTACTAA
>NW_025396471.1:0-5779 GCF_016433145.1 Gracilinanus agilis | reverse complement strand
GCCAGAAATAGTTCAGTAGACTGCCAGACTGATTTTTAAATCCAACATTCCCTTCTTTTTCTTTTGATCCTGAGGAATCATCCTCAGGTGGTCCTTTAAAGATTGGTGACTGCACATGCCATATCAAGGGTGGGGGTTGTCAGGGAATGCTGATGCAGGACCATAAGCTAAATGGTGTTAATTCATTCCTTTACAAAAGCTGCTAGGCAGTTAAGAATAAGGGGAAGGATACATAGTGGAAGCAAAGGGATTTTCTTGCCTATAGTTTGCCTGAAAAAAACTTTTTCACTATGGGGGTACAGTGTTCTATGCTGTTTCTGGGGTACAATGTCCCACAATGTCCCATGCCGTCTCCCCTCCCCTCCTCCAAATGTCTAAGGGAAGAGGGTCGATGGTTTCCATCTTCTGTAGCTTCTTCAAGCTTAGAAGGGGCGTAGAATCTCTGAGAGGGGGAACAGGAGGAGGAGCTGTGGGCACAGGGTCTTCAGAGGCACCTCTGCAGCGAATGCCAGGGTCCTGAAGGCTTGGAGACCAGAGACTGTTTCCCCAGACTGATAGACAGGTCACAAGGGGGAGCATCCATCCCCAAGGCAGAAGTATAGAACCTAGGACTAGGGCAAAAACTAGAACACCAAATACAAAAAAAGAAAATTAGCACAATAGAAACTGATATTAAGCATTAACATTTGGGTATCTTAGCCAACAGATTTTATCCCCAGAAATCATCCTCTGACAGGAATTAAACTTTTTAGGAAATTTGATCCCTAAGTTGTTTGCAGAGTTGGCATGTGATGTTTCTGTTAAAAAAATATCCTTTCATAAGGCCCACATTAATATGGCATCTATAACTACTTGAATAACAATATTTTACAGATAAATTTCTTTATCCCAGATCCTGGAGGAAATCCAGAAAGCTTTGGTTTATATTTCCAAGCTCAAAATCCCACTTTAGTTATGGTAAATTAAGGCTTCAAGCTACAAGTCATCTATCACTAAACTTCACCTACTCCTCAAGTGTGTTCCCTAACAATTTGACAATTTTCAGTTATTAACCTAATAGGTTGTTTGGGGAGATGGAAACATTAATTTACAATTTGCATTAAGTGCTGATTATGGGAACTTGCTCCAAAAAGGGAAGGCAGATAGGAAAGCATTTCCTCATGTCCCAAGGGACACATAGTGAGGGGCTCCATGTGTAGGCTAAAGCTGTTACTGGCTCATGCCATCCTTGTGTCACTCAAGCATTAGTAGCCTAGATGGTCAGAAGAGGTCCAGTCCAAGTTGAGCCCTAGAATTGCCTCTCTAACCATCACAGAATATTCTCTGTCTTTTGCACTATATCACTACTGGATCCCAGAAGCCTTTTCCTTCCTTAAAAGACAAGTCTTTCCCATTACAGCTCAGAGAAATTCTGCTAAGCAGCATTCTGGAAACAATTTCCATACCCTCAAACAAGCCTTTCACATCCCTACCAGGCTGATCACTCAGTTATTCTTACATATTTTGGCAATAATTAACATATCACACTTTAGTCACAAAACCTGAATTAAGGAACAGGAGTGCTGGATTGAGTAGCTCCACTGTAAATATAAATCAGGGCTGTATCGTCTCCTGTACCTGGGCCATCTGAAAGACTAAGACAAACCAGACAGGAATCTCTTCAGTGTAACTTTCAAGAGAAATTCCAGAACTATTTATGATTTTCCCAACACCATATAAACTAACTTTAGAAATTATCCCTAGGTCAGGGATCCAATTAAAAGAGTAGAACATCTATCTATTCTCTTTCACCTCCCTATCTGTTCTCTTTCATCTCTCCTTCTCTCTCCTTCTTCCTCTCTCTTTTTTCCTCAAACCCTCTGCTTAAAAAGCAGAACACAACTTCCATTTACCCATCACAAATCTGCATACTCAGGACATCCAAGTCTCTCTTTCTTCTGTATTCAAACACAACACACCTTACCTCTTCACTTTCTCTGACTCTCTATTACCATCACAAAAACAAACATACCATTTAGTATCCCTTCAAATGCTAATCAATAACTCCCAAGAATTGACACTGTAACTTTAGCATAGTGCTCATTATAAGATTCAGTTCATAGTACAAATTGGTAAACTGAGGTAACCACTGAGTATTGAACAAAACCCATGGTACAGTCAGATTTACAATGAGCTTTTGCTTACATTCAAACAACACTTAAAGCACATGTTTTAGCAACAATTTACATAAAAATCATACTTAAAGGAATATCATAAAGCATGTAGTATTACAGGGTCTATTTTCAATTACAAGATTTGAAACCTTTTAAGCACTATAAACCTTAAAGAAAGCCTTTTGACAAGTAGGCTGCTTATCTATTTTCAAGACCAGGAAGTGAAAGGTAATAATGAAGTTAGTTAATTTTAATACACTGAGATGAAAAACCATTTATGATAACTTTTAAACCCAAAAAATATTTTTAATCAATTTAAACAGATACACCTCTGGCCACACCTTGATAGCCTAAGCCCAGAGGATCTCAGACAGACCCCCCACTCACTAAATGCCTGAGTGCAAGGAGTCATGTCCACGTCTTTGAAAAGGATACTTCTAAGCTAAACTTGGAGTCCTCTCATCCTCAGGGCCTCCTTCCCGAACCCAGGGGTTCACCATTTGCACCCCTATAACAACTGTACTGCTAAAAAAGAACCTGTTTTACAAGATATCCATGACTTTTCTATCAGCTTTTACTTGCTTGAACATCTCTTTAAAACTCTGAAGTATACAATTAAATTATCCTCATCTTTAAACTCTTTAAGATCTTATGTACTGTGTTGCTATATCAGTTCCTAAGTATCAAAGTGGAACAATTAAAAGTATTTCTTTCTTTTCCTTCCTGTTTGCAAGGAAGGGTTTATGAGCAATTTACCCTAAGACTGCCTGGCTTGATTTAGGTTTTTATGACTTAACAACCTTGTCTCTTATCTCTCTTTACCAAGTGAGATCACCTACAAGTTAAAATTTAGCATGTACCAAAATCTTCATAATAAATTATTTTCAACAAACTTTAGTTTGAACTCCACAACTTCCAAATAACTTTAAGTCCTTTAGCAATCTTTCAGTATGTAAACAACTGAATTTCAAAGCCATTTACTTTTATTCCTTTCAGACCTCTGTTTAAGACAGAATAGAACCTCTAGTTCAGTTTCCTTTTACCTCAAAGCATTGTTTACATAACTGATTAAATTCCATCAATATTATTCTGATTTACCATTTGTTCTAGAATTCACACCTATTATTTCTTTATCAATTACTCTTATTTCCTCTGGCTTCTCTTCCTTTACCATTATTGCAAAAAGAGGAAAGGTACTATATTTAATTGCATGTAGTCCTATTAGCTTCCTGGGCTGGTCAAATTTTCTCTTGTTAATTTCATACAGTTCATATATTCTTAACCTATTGAAAAACTTGATTCTCTTTATAGTCCAAATGCATACATATTTTGTATTCATTCATCATTACTTTCTAGCAATTTGACTCTAAATGCATGTTAATCTCTAGATCACAAATTCCTTCTTATACATTGCACACATTTTTACCAAATTTTCAGTACCTGTATTATTAAAATCCATGCACAGATTAACCACTTTAAAAACTTCTTGTGTATCATATGATTACATGTTGCTAGTTCTGACAGCACATACATTAAAAGAACATCTCATTTTAAAATCCCAAGTTTAAATTCTAGAATAAGTTCTCAATAATAACATTACAACTTTTTCTGAATGACTTTTACATCTACAAAGTAGCCAATACAATTTTTGACCTTATAGAAAAAACATTCCCTCTCTGTGTCAGCCTGGCTATTAACCACATTTAGACAATTCTCAATTCACTGAAACCAAGGCTTAACAAACTTCTAACCATGAGTTTTTGTGCTCAATAAAATCTGGTAATATTTCACATTTGACTGACAGTTACCACAATAAATAAAATTACATTGTACCATATCAACATCATTAGCAATCCTCAACCCTTAAAATCAGATCTTAAGTGAAAATGCTTCCAATTGTGGAGTAAAATCTCCCTTTTCTGCTCCGAATTTTTCTCTTTTTCACTCCTTTGGGGGCCCATCCAAAGGAAGAAAGAGGAAAAATCATTGAACAGATATTTTCTTTTGTCCTCTGCTGAGGATTTTTGACTGTGGGAAGTTCAATCTTTCAACTCCCCCTCTTTCTTTGTAATGTCCAATTTAAGAATACATAGAGACAAGACTGTGACAAAGACAACAATAAACAAAAACATACAACCTTATGATAAGCATGCTTTAAAAGGAAAAAATCAGTTCTTTAGGATCCATGTTTAAAAAGAAATATTTGCAGTGAGAAAGCTCATTAAAACAGTTGCAGCACACTGGCCCCTTCAACTGAGGGTACTCAGGTACAGCGATCAGCCATCTGATTGGCTGAGCTGACTTCCTTGTCCCCTAACTCTCCCTGTGCTTTACACTCTGATTGACCAAACTTGTCTCTCTTTTTGGCTGTGATTTCTAACAAATGCTTCTTGTAGCACCTAAACAAACTGCTATCTGCTAACAGTGGGCATTGGAAGTGAGCTGTTCATTAAGCTGGCTGTGTTTCTTAAGGAAAGAACTTTGAACTTTCAAATCCCCTCTTATTCAGATGTTAAATCTGCCTCCAGCTCTGAGAGGTTTATTTGGAATCCTCTCCCTATTCAAATATTGTCTGCTGCCTGAGTAGCACAGTTCCTCCAGTCTGAACTGTTAAGTCTGCAGCCCCAGCAGCAGTTTCTCCAGTCTGGGAGGTGAGAAATGTAGATGTGGGAAGGGGAATTGCAGAATGTTTGCAGTTTTCCCCTCTGAACTCGCCTCGAAGCTGGGGAAACCAGCAAGCACCAGGTTGACTCTCCCTGGCTCATGATAAGGACGGAAATAACACCAAAGACACAGACCCAGCCAGGACACACAAAAGACGAACTAAGGACAGTTTAAACCTGACAGATTCCTGACTGGCCAAGACAACACAAGACAAAGGTGCGCACACTCACACTCACTTGCCTGGGGGAGCCCAGACAGATCCCAAACAATTAATATGGGGATCCTGCCTCAGTCCTCTCTCTCCTCCCCACCTCCAGTGCGTCCACTGGCCTTCCTCAGGGGACTCGAACCCCTGACTTGGGGCCTCAATCCCCAAGAAAATCCGGCTGGACTCGAACCAACCGGACGGACTCCAAAGACAAAACTCGAACCTTTTGCTTTGGGGTCCTGTGAGGCCTCAAACCTCACCAGTTCCCGTAGTAATTCCAAGGGAATAGAGAGATCAATTGGTCTACGTGGCCTGCCAATCACACACAGCACTTGCTCCCAGGGTTTCCGACCTTTGTCCGCATGGATCAAAAGGAACTGCGTACTTTCCCCAGTCCTCTCTCAGAAACAGGTAGAAGGGGTGCCTGTGGCTGGTAAGCTTGGCTTAGGTTCCTCCGTATCAATCCCAGAGTGGCGGGGCAAGCCGAACCACTTAGCTGTATGCTTACCAGGGCATCACCTTCCCCATCAGTTCAATCACACATCCACACACATGCAGAAGGGGGCCTGTGGTAGGCTCCCTCCTCATGCAATGCAAGCACACAATCACACAACCACATGCACAGGCCACCCAACCCCAGATCTCCTCACCCTCTTGGCTCTTCTGGCAGCGGGTCCTTTCCTGGCCATGGGAGACGAGCCCCCATATGTTGTACCCAAATTTTAATACCTAACCCAGGTTCGATCATGGCCAG
>NW_025396470.1:0-12685 GCF_016433145.1 Gracilinanus agilis | reverse complement strand
AACCTTTCTGCATTTAAACCATATGCATCCTTCTATTGGGGCTAAGCACAGGGCCAACTCTGACAAAGAAGGAATATGAAATGTCTCAGTTCCTGGTGTTGAGAACTTCCTCTAACATTTTTGCCTATCTTTTCTACATGCTTCTTATTCCTAAGTCCTCTGGCCCTGGCCCCATTCCGTTCTGCCTCTGTCTGTCCCCCTGACCAGCCCTCCTGATACTTTTCTTTTGCCTATCTTTCTCTCCATTATACTCTTTTAATCCCTGAAACTTTTTTTCTCTTTCCCTTCCCTTCCCTAAGAGTAGAAGAACAAGGATGGAAGAAAGCTTCAGAAGCTCAGAAGGGAATCTGAATTATGATTCCAATGACTCAGATTCAACTATTTCTTCCCTTCTTTTCTCCCCCTCCCAGCTCATTTCCCAAATGAGTACAGGATAATGAGAAAGCTCCTTCCATCTTTCTTTCCTCCTTAGTTCTCCATTTTTATAAAATTCTTCTGATAATTAGGATTCTCAAGAAACATATTCCTGGATAATCACCTGGAGGGGCTGGGGTAGGCAAGGCAAGAGAAGACAAATCCTCCTGGGTGTGGTGTAGAAGAGGCAAGTGCCTCCCCCTCTCATTTCTCTAAGGAGACCTGAACATTACATAGTTTTATAAAAACCCTAAATGATTGGTCAGTGGGGACGTGGCTTCTCCTCTCACCAACAGGGCTAGGGGACTCTCTCCTTAGGCACTACTTCAGTGTTTCTCAGAAGTCACACACACACTGCCCTGGCAGAAAGGATTCTCTGTTCTGGAAGAAGCAGTAGTGGCCTGAGGCCAGGGCTGGTTGCAGTGAGTGAGTTTGTAAAGGAAAAAAAGGTGGCAGCATAAGCCCATGAGTTCCCTGATGTCCAGAACTTGCCTGGTGGCTTCTTGGAATGGCCTGGAATCCACTGGCCTTGCTGGTGACCTAGACTCTTTGTCTGGCCCTCACTCAAATCTCTTCTCAAAGAAACAAGTAATCTACCCATTGGAGGTCTTTGTATTTCATCTATCTGAAGGGTGAGGTAATGGTTCTGTCTGGGAGGACTAATCTGGGCAGAGAAAAAAGAGCAAGAAAAAAAGGAAGAAAGAAAGAAGAAAAGGCAGGAGCTAAGGAGGAGGGCAGAGAAGGGCAGATTTGGAGAACTTAAGGGAGAGAGATTTGGGGAACTGACAAGCTCGAAAAGTTTGGTCAGCAGATAGAGGAATGTGAAGAAAGGGAAGCCATCTCCTATCTCCCCCATCCAGCCCATTCCCCCATCTTTCCCATCTCTCTCTCTCCTCTTTAGTCCCATTCCTTTTGTTCATAACCTTTCCATCCCTTCATCATTTCTTCTCTTTCCCTCCCTGCTGTCTCCAACTAAATCCTCATTAATTCCTTGAAAAAGTCATACAGGTCCTCACCTCAGTCCTCTACAAATATGTGTCTCTAACATCAACAGAGACCTGTTTGCTGGGTTATACATGTATTATCATACAAAATCTACTTCCATACTGTTCGTTGTTGTAAGAGAATACATGTGTAAGATCAAAATCTCAATGTAAAAACACAAGTAGAATAAGGTGAAAAATAGTATGTTTTGATCTTCGTTCTGACTCTAACAGTTCTTTCTCTGGAGGTGGATAGCATTCTTTGTCATAAATCCTTCAGAATTCTTCTGGATCATCATATTGCTGATAATAGCTAAGTCTTTCACAGTTGGTGATCATGCAATATTGCCCTTACTGTGTACAAAGTTCTCCTGATTCTGCTTATTTAGTTCTGTATTGGTTCATATATATCTTGACAGCTTTTTTTCCCCCTGAAATCATCCTGACCATTATTTCTTACAGCACAATAACAGTATTCCATCACCATCATATATCACAGTTTGTTCAGCCATTCCTCATTTGATGGACATCCCCTCAATTTCCAATTCTTTGACATCACAAAGAGCTGCTATAAATATTTTTGTACAAGTAGAAACTTTCCCCTTTTTTTGGATCTCTATACAGACTCAGAAGTTGTATCATAGGATCAAAGGATATGCATTTTTATTGCCCTTTGGGCATGATTCCAAATTGCCCTCAAGAATGATTGGATCACTTCACAACTCCACCAAAAATGCATTAGTGTCCCAATTTTGCCATATCCCCTTCAACATTTTTCACTTTCCTTTACTGTGATATTGGCCAGTATGAAAAGTGTGAGGTGGTAGTTCAGAATTGTTTTGATTGACATTTCTCTCATCAAGAGTGAATTAGAACATTTTTATATGATTATTGACGGCTTTGATTTCTTCTGAAATCTCATCTGAAAATTTCATTTGAAAATGACTTGTTCACATCCTTTCATCATTTGTCACCTGGGGAATGGCTTGTATTCTTATAAATTCAATTTAAATCTTCATCAGAGAAATCTATAATAAATTCCTTCCCAGTTTGTTGTTTTCCTTCTAATCTTGGTTACATTGGTTTTGCTTGCACAAAAACCTTGTAATTTAACATATTCAAAATTATTTCATGCATAACTTTACATCTTATAATGTTCTTTATCTCTAGTTGGGTCATTAATACTTCCTTTCTTCAGAGATTTGATTAGTGAACTACGGTGTGTTCCCCTTATTTGCTTATGGTATTTCCCTTTATGTCTAAATCATATACTTATTTTGACCTTAATCTTTGTATAAGGTATGAGGTATTTGTCTATATCTACGTTCTGCTATGCTATTTTTGAGTTTTCCCAGCAGTCTTCTGTCAAATAGTGATTTCTTATCTCCAATGCTGGGATCTTTGGGTATAGAAAATAGGTAAGGTCATATACACCTAAATATTGTGTGTCTAATCTATTCCATTGATTTACCATTCTATTTCTTAGCCAGTAGCAGATTATTTTGATGATTATGCTTTGTATTATAATTTGATATCTCACCCTGCTAAGTCACTGTTCTTCACAATTTTTTAATTAATTCCCTTGATATTCTTGATCTTTTGTTCTTGTTATTATTTTTTCATGTTCTAGTTCTATAAAATAAAATCCAGTAGTTTTATTGGTATGGAAGTGAATGAGCAAATTAATTTAGGTAGAATTGCCATTTTTATTATATTAGCCTGGCCTACCTTGAACAATTAATACTTTTTCCAATTGTTTAGATATGATTTGGTGTGAAGAGTGTTTTTTAATTATGTTGATATGATTCCTGTGTTTATTGTGGCAAGTAGATTCCCAAGTATTTTATATTATCTGGAGTTATTTTAAATGGAATTTATTTTTCTATCTCTTACTGATGGACTTTGTTGGTATATAGAAATGCAGATGGTTTGTATGGGTTAATAATAATAAACTTTACTAAAATCATTAATTATTTCAACTAGGTTTTTAGTTGATTCTCTAGGTATACTATCTGAAAAGTGATAATTTGGTTTCTTAATTGCATACTATAATTTCTTCAATACCTTTTTCTCCTACTGTTGCTAAAGTTACCATTTCTAGTACAATATTAAATCATAGTGGTAATAATGGGCATCCTTGCTTCACCCCTGATCTTATTGAGAAGGCTTCTAACTTATCCCCATTGTAGATTATACTTATTGATGGGTTTAAAAAATACTACTTATTATTTTAAGGAAAGGCCCACTTATTCCTATGCTTTCTAATGTTTTTTTTTAATAGGAATGGGTGTTGTATTTTGTGAAAGGCTTTTTCTGCATCTATTGAGATAATCAAGTGATTTCTGTTACTTTAGTTAGTGAAATGGTTAATTACACTGATACTTTCCTTAATATTATACTAGCTTCCTATTTCTGGTATAAATCCCACCTGGACATAGTGAAAGATCCTAGTGATATATTGCTATAGTCTCTTTGCTAATATTTTATTCAAGATTTTTGAATTGATATCCTTTAAAGAAATTATCATTTTCTTTCTCTGTTTTTGGTCTTCCTGACTTACATATCAGCACCATATTTGTGTCATAAAAATAATTTGATAGGATTCCTCCTTTGCCTATTTTCCCAAATAGTTTATATAGTATTAGGATTAATTTTTCTTTAAAAGTTTGGCAGAATTCACTTGTAAATCTATCTGGCCCTGTCTGATTTTTCCTTAGGGAGTGCTTTGATGGCTTGCTTACTTTCTTTTTTTGAGATTGGATTATTTAAGAGTTCTATTTCCTCTTCCATTAATCTAAGCAACTTGTATTTTTGTAAATATTCATCTCTTTCACCTAGATTGTCAAATTTATTGTTGTATAATTGAGCAAACTAGCTCCTAGTGATTGCTTTAATTTCCTCTTCATTGAAGGTGAATTCACCCATTTCAATTTTGATACTGGTAATCTGATTTTCTTCTTTCCTTTTTAAAAATCAAATTAACCAATGATCTATTTTTCCCACAAAATCAATCCCTAATCTTATTTATTTGTTGAATAGAGGATTTCTAGGTTGGTCTTTAATTGGGGATTTTTGTTTTTTATTTTTCCAGTTTTTTTAATCACATGCCCAATTTATTAATCTGCTTTTTCTCTATTGACATAGAGTATTCAGAGATATAAAATTTCTTCTATGTACTGCTTTGACTGTATTTCATAAATTTTGATATGTTGTCTCTCCATTCTCCTTCTCTTTAATGAATGTTGATTGTTTCTAGACTTTTTTCTTTGACCCATCCATTTTTTAAGAATTAGATTGATTTCCAATTATTGTTTTATTTGTTTTTCCACAGGCCCTTATTGATTATAACTTTTTTACATTATGATCTGAAAAATATGCATTTATTACTTCTGCTTTTCTGCATTTGGATGTGAAGTTTTTATGCCCTAGTACATAGTTTATGTGTAAATGCCATGTACTGCTGAGAAGAAGATATATTCCTTATTTTTATCACCATTCAATTTTCTCCAGAGATTAAATCTAACTTTTCTAAAATTTGATTCACTTCTTTTACTTCTTTCTTATTTATATTTTTTGTTAGATTTATCTAGTTTGAGAGAGAAAGGTTGAAATCACCCACAAGTATAGTTTTGCTCTGTATTTCCTCTTGAAGTTCATTTAATATCTCCTTTAAAACTTGGAGGTTGGTGCAGTTGGTACATATACATTTAGTATTGATATTACTTGATTCTCTCTAGTACTGTTTACCAAGATATAATTTCCTTCTTTATCTCTCTTAATTACATCTATTTTTCCTTTAGCTTTGTTTGAGATCATGATTGCTCCTCCTGCTTTTTTTAGTTCAGATGAAGCACAACAGATTCTGATCTAACCCCTTACTTTTATTTGTATCTCCCTGTATTTGTATGGGTTTCTTATAAACAACAACATAGGATTCTGCTTATTGCACTCTGCTATACATTTCCTTTCTATGGAGAGCTCATCCTGTTCACATTCACGGTTATGATTATTTTCTGTATATTTCTCTCCATTTTATTTTCCTTTTTAATCCTGTTCTTTCTCCTTTCTCTCTGTTTCCCTAACAAGTAACCAATCTAGCCTTAAATTTATCTCTTTCCATATTCCACCCATTACTTCACTCTATGGCCAAAAAGAACAACGCTTCAAATACTCAGACACTCTGAGTCTTCTTCTTTACAACCTGAATATCCTCAATTTCTTCACCTGATTCACATGAATTTTTACTAATTCTCCCATTTCTTAGATATAATTTTATTAAGAAATATTTTTTATCATTTAAAATTTCAGAAGACAGCTGCATGATCTCAGACATGGAGTGGTTCCTTCTAACTATACAGAGTGAAAATCTATCATGCTTTAATAAGCTATTTCATTAATTGCTATGGTCATCCTATTCTCTATTTCAACCAGTCTTAGAAGGGGTGGCTTTGATTGCAGGAGTATCACAAGATAGAAAAAAGATGGGTTTGAATCTTAGACTACTTATAGTATATGTGATCTTCAGCAAATTCCTAAATTTCTCTGTGTTCTTCCTTGTAAAAGAAAGGGGGTAGGGGAGATTAGATTATCTCCCCCAAGCTAAGATTCTCCCTGACTTGCCAGCAATTTCCAGGAATTCTTCAAAAGATAAACAGAGTCCTGCCCCTTATCTCTAAAAGAGGTGTGTTTAGAAATTTTGTTTGTTCATGACATTCTAGGTGGTGCAGTGGTCAGGGGAAAAATAACACCATCTTTTCACCTCTTGAAAATCATTGGGATCCTATTCAGATTTGGTACAAACACTTTGTATCAAATGGAATACGGCAAGCAATAATTCACATGGAAAAAAGACCAATTGGTCTTAGTGGGCTTGAAGGGTCATTATGAAACAAAAGTGGGAGATAGCAGACAAAAAAGATAATGTGATCTTAGATCCCATTAAGATGGGAATAATTTTCAGGATGAGGAAATGCTTATTTTATCTGTCTTCAGAGTGGGGAACTCAAGGCACTAGGTGGGAGTTAAAGAGCAAATCTCAAATTAGTATATACAGAAGCTTCCTCAAATTAAAGCTAATCAAAAAGAATAAAGGATACCAATAGAGAGCTTTCAGAAAAACTAGATGTCCTCTTGTTGGAGATAGTCCAGAGAAGACTCTTGTTTATGTAGAAGTCCTGGAAAATGCTTTCTGAGATATTTTCCTCTGAGATCATATAAAATCAGAGGTTCTCCCAAAAGGAAATAGTGGGGAACCATTGAAACAGTACTGAACAAGCAAACAAGTGACTTCAACCCTTGATCCTCTTTTTCTCTTCATCTTGAGCAAGTCATCTGAGATCCTCATGTATGAAATGAGAGATTAACCTAGATTATTTTTAAAGATCCCTGAGGTTCTAAAATCCACAATTTTAGAATTGTACCAAAGCTCTGAGGGAAGGACTTTTCAACATCAGGATTTCAACTAAAGATCTCAGAAAGCCCTGTATCTATCCAGCCCTTGACCAATGCTGTGTTTCTGGACTCTACCATCTTCTCTCTTTCTCTTTTCAGGTCACTGCTATCTCAATGTTCCCAGCATCAAACCATACTTCTGTTACTGAATTTATCCTGCTTGGCTTCTCCAGTGACTCCACCTCAAATAGGATCCTTTTCATCATCTTTCTCCTTCTCTACCTCTGCTCAGTACTGGGCAATGGACTCATCATCCTCCTGATATGTCTAGATTCTCACCTCCACACACCAATGTATTTTTTCCTCAGTGTACTTTCCCTACTGGACCTGGGCTATGTCACCAGCACAGTGCCTCAGATGCTGGTGCACTTGCTTTCCAGTTCTAAGCTCATCTCCTTTGGAAGTTGCTGGATGCAGATGTATGTATTTAGTGCCTTGGGTCTCAGTGAGTGCATCATCTTTGTAGTCATGGCCTATGATCGCTATGTAGCCATCTGCTTCCCATTGCGTTACACCCTCATCCTCAACTGGAATTTGTGTGTGAGGTTAGTGGTAGGTAGTTGCTCCTGTGGTTTCTTCCTCTCCCTACCCCATACCTACTTTACCATGAGTCTCCCCTTCTGTGGCCCCAATGTAGTCAATCATTACCTCTGTGAAGGTCCCTCAGTCCGAAGCTTGGCCTGCATGGACACACACTTAATTGAGCTAGTAGACTTTGTCATGAGCATCTTCATGGTGTTAGTCCCTCTTTCACTAATCCTGGCCTCCTATGTCCGCATCACCATGGCTATCCTCAAGATCAAGTCCACCCAAGGCAGGTGTAAGGCATTTTCCACTTGTGCTTCTCACCTCATTGTGGTCACTCTGTTCTATGGACCTGGCATATACATCTATATGAGGCCCAACTCCAACTACTCCCCAGAGAGAGACAAGCAGATCTCACTTTTCTATAATGTGTTCACTGCCTTGCTCAATCCAGTGGTCTACAGCCTTAGGAATAAGGACATAAAGGCTGCATTCATCAAGGTGGTAATGCAGAACAGAACTGCCTGATGAGTAGGGAACCTTGGAATACACCATTCTTTCCATTTTTTTCTTTTTGAAACTTGATTTCCCTTTCTCAGCCAATCAGGGCAATCACTTTTTGTCCCCACCCCACCCCAGGTGTTGATCAGCACCTTTTGACCCACTCCATTGTTAATCTGGGCCAGGTTTCTCCTCTTTAAAGAGCCTGCTTTCCCTATTCTTCCTCCTCCCCACTCTACTCCTGAAGAGCTCACCATATTGTTGTTGGATCTCCTGAATCCACTCATTGACTTTAGCCCTGTCTTACCTTAGAACTCCTGAACTCAGTTGATCCATCAACTTCAGCCTCCTCCTAATAAGAAATATTGTAGGTATGAGTCACCACACACAGTAGGTAGAAGCCATTCATTCTTATTGGCCTTGGGACCCTGGCCTGTGACCTACAACATGCCTAAAGCATCACCTACCTTGAGGAGCTAAACAAAACAAACCTGATTTCATTTTAGCCCTCATCATCCTCATTACAAGGATCAGCATGGATGGATAAGGGTTAGTCTTAGATTCTGAAACTCTTCTCAGACACATAGTTCAAATTCCCACAGCTCCTCATCTACAGACTGGGGAGTATAATATTTGCCCTTAGCTCCCTCATGAGGTTATCAGTAAGGAAAGTACTTTGCAATCCTTCAGGTGCCCCATTAATCTGATGTATTATAATTAACCAAGCATGATGGTGTACAGTCACCTAGAAGAAATTATTCAGGAAGCATTTATGGAATCTTTACTATATACCTCCCCTTATGCTGAACTTATGGGAGATACTGGAGAAAGCCAATGGATAGAGGAAAAGAAATAGAAACAGTATGAGTAACCCTTTAAGGTCCAGAAGCTGATGGGAAATATAGTTTTTCATAGCTAAAAGAAGGGACTAAAAAACACAACACATAAAAGCCCTGGGACAATGGAGCCACAGGAGTGGATGCCAGCAGGGTGATACTACCTTGAACTGAATATATTCATGAGGAATTAGAGCCTCATCTAGCTCACTGATGCACAGAAGGACTGACATACCAGGATAGATTTTGCTGTCAAACTGAGATATATCCCTTCTACACTTTCTCCATCCTTACTTCATTGCATTCTGGAAAAATCAAGCCTGGTGCCCTCACACTTTTTTACTTACTGTATGTACTTTTACAATGGGTTTCATCTCTCCATAAACGTAAGCTGATTTTCATTATACTTCAATATACATATATCTGTAAGTGAGTGTTACACAGGATTGGGTCAGGGGAGAGAAGAAAAGAAATAACTTCTGGACAAATGGCTCTAACCTTAAGCATGACTCTATATTGAAGATTTCTCTCCATGTCTGTCTCTCTCAATCTCTCTTCCAATCTCTTTCAGTTTCTCTCTCTCCTTTCTCTCTTTTTTGCTCCTTCTCTCTCTCAACTGTATTTTTTTCTCTCCTCTCTGTCTTTCTCTTCCTCCTCCTTCTATCTCTGTCTCTGAAGTCTGTCTCTGTTCCTCTTTGTCTCTTAAAATCTCTCTCTCTCCTCCTCTCTCTCTTTTCTACTGTCTCAATCTTTTTCTCACCTTTCTCTCTTTCTCTTCTTTTCTCCCTTTCTCTCTTTCTTTTTTCTCTTTCTCTGTCTTTCTGTCACTCTCTCTCACCTTTCTTTCTCTCTGTCTCTGTTTCTCCATTTGTCAATGGTTGTCTCTATCTCTCTATCTGTCTCTCTCAGCTAGAGAATCAGATCCCTTTTAAGCATTCATAGCCTGTGACTATTGTAGAAGGTGAGAGAAGGCTGAAATTCCAGTGCCCTAGAATGTTTGGGGATAGCTTCATGCTGGGAGTGGGATTTTAGCTAACTCTTCAATGGGTTTGTAGTAGTAGATGAAAAGGAGGTAGGATCCAGGAGGTAGAAGGGGAAGGTAGGGAAATAAAGGCAAATCTATGCTTTTTTGTTACCCATGTAATTTTGGGAAAATACCTCCTCCTCACTGAGCCTCATTTTCTTCATTTCTCAATCAAGGGACTCAAGATTATTTCTAAAATTCCTTCTAGCTCCAAAGCCAAAGTTTCTATGATGCACAGGCACAGAAACAAGAGTGAGGCCAGGTAGGGAAGGGAAGAGTTGGAGAGCTTTCATTTGAATTCAACTAATTTCTACCCTTTGGAAAACACTAAGCACAGTGCCTGGCACATGATAAATGCTATATAAAATGCTTTTTCCCTTTTCTGTTGTCCTTTCTCTTCTCTTCTCCTGTTTAGTACCAGATATGTACAAAATACTAAAGGAGGCACTGAGAAAGATGCAAAAATGACTCTGAAATACTGCCATTGCTTTCATGGATCTTATACTCTAAGAGGAAACAAAACATAGACACACAAAGGATCCAAGAGAGAATGTGATTAGGGTCTTTAATGAGACAAATTCAATTTGGTTTACCATACATTAAGGGTATCACTGTGCTAGACAGTGGAAATAGAAAGACAATGTGGCACTGGCTCTAAGCTCACTTTCCCCAATCCATTTTGCTCTGATAGGCTGAGTCCCAAGAGGACAACTGACTATTTATTTTCTTGGGATTTTAGATGTAACTGAAGAATAGTAGCTTCTAATACTATGGCTCAGAAGCTCTCATTCAGAGTTCTCTTTTATAATATGAATCAATCATTTGACATCAAAGAGGCATTGTAAAGAGATATTTAGAGAGACTGTATAGAATACATTCTCTCCTTAAATATCCAAGGTTCCTGGAAAGAATCAGCTCAAGATTAAAATTCAAAGATATTTAAATGTATATGTGGAAAACAAAAAGGATTAAGGAATATTTGTGATATTTGGCCATGGGCATCCTTTTCTCTCTCTGAAGATTCCTCACCAAGTTTACTTTAGTGTATTGTATCCACAAAGATAAATGCATCACTCACTTGCTCATTTGGAATGGTTCCTTCCTGGATGAAGTGTCTCAACTGATGGGAAGATCCACTGTTAAGCCAGTTCAAAAGGTCACAGCAACTGTGCTGACTCACCACCATACTTGGCTGATGCTATTACCAGGATTGCTGATCTCTGCCTCAAATTCTCATTGCTGAAGGATCTCTGATAGCTCTTCTGATCTTACAAAATCATAACCTGGTCAATTCTGCTCCTGAATATCTATGCATTGAAGATAAGGAATTAACACAAACAGACAAAATAAACAGAAACACACCAAGAGATCATGGACATCTGGTAGCTTGATGGAAAAAATATATAGCTTGCCACTCTCCCTCCCCAACCCCACTCCCCCTTCACCTGGCAATGCATTGAGATCTTCCTCAGTCAGTGCTCTGGGAGAAGAACTAGATCAAGCTCTTTCGCTCAAACTTTTTGTAATCATATTCAGTTGTGGTTCAGGTTTGCTTGCATCTGTAACCTTCCTGGAAGTAACCAGAAGATTCTTCATTACTCTAAATCAATGGTTCCCAAAATTTTTTGGCCTACCACCCCCTTTCCAGAAAAAATATTACTTAGAGCCCCTGGAAATTAATTTTTTAAAATTTTAATAGCAATTAATAGGAAAGATAAATGCACCTGTGGCCATCACTGCTCTCCTGGATCGCTGCAGCACCCACCAGGGGGCGGTAGCACCCACTTTGGGAATCGCTGCTTTAAATTAACAGACCCTCAGTTACTCATAGCAAGAGAAAGGCAAACTAAATCTCCATTTTGTTGTTCTGAAACCAGGTGGGGAATATGGCCCATGTTCTGATGTGGAGGAAGAAGCAAATCTGGCCTCAGACACTTCCTAGCTATATGACTCTGGGCAAGTCACTTAATATCCATTGCCTAGTCCTTAATGCTCTTCTGCCTTAGAACCTAGTGCAGTATTGATTCTAAGATGGAAGGTAAGGGTTTAAAATAAATAAATAAATACTTCATAAAAAATGAGACAGTAGTTTCCTACAAGGATCTTGGATTTTATTAAATGAAAACATGTAAACAGATAATTAAAATGAAATGTATACAAAACAAATAAAAATACTTTGGAGAAAGTGGGGAGGTCAATGCCATAAGAAACTTGAGGATAGAGAGATTACTCAGTTTAAGGGTAGAAAAATCATATATTGTAAGAAAATTCCATACATTGCATATATATTGTATGTTCAATTTTGTCTCCATATTATCTCTATTATTGGAATGTGTGCTTCTTGAAGCAGGGTTTATAGGGGTTTTTTTTGGTCTTCTTTTCTCTCCCCAGTGCTTAGCATAGTGCCTTGCAAATAGTAAGTCCTTCATATAGAAATAGTTTGTTACTACATGTCTGCCAACTATCTCTTTAGTGGTTCAATTTTTCCACAATGTGAAGTCAAGAACAATATAGTTTGTAGACTCTGTCCTCTTCCCTCTTTTGAAAATTGAGTACCGTTTCAATTTGCCCAATTTGATGGCCACTCTTAGGGTCAATGTCCTGAGTCCAGTCAGCATGTATTCATATCCACAAGTCTGAGCCCCATTGAATGACCTTTGCCAGAACAAGGGAGAAAGCATGCTAAATGAGATCATCTGGAAATGATATATAGAATTTAATAAAATGAAACTTAAGAGGGGTATGTGTAAAGTTCTCTCTAAGATCCCCTTATCACCTCTGGGTCTTTTTTTTCAGTCTCAGCACTTGTAGGGTTTCCTTCTCTTTCCACTTGTCCTGTAGTTTATCCCTCCTCTATGTGTTATCTCCTCCATTACAGTGTGAGCTCCTTAAAAAAGGGAACTATCTCCCTTTTCTACTTGTATCCCTTGTGCTAAGCACAGTGCTGGGCA
>NW_025396469.1:0-4642 GCF_016433145.1 Gracilinanus agilis | reverse complement strand
AGACCTTGTGTTTATGCTGGACATCGTGGCATATGTCTATCAAACACTGCCATTAAGAAGGCTGAGGGTGGTGAATTGCTTGAGCTCAGGAGTTCTAAGTTATAGTAGGCCAAGGCGCTTGGATGTCCAAACTAAATCTAAAATTACTTGAGCCCCTGACAGCAGGGAATCACAAGGTTATTTAAATAGGAGTGAGCCAGTCCAAGTCAGAAATTGTAATAGATCTTCTGAGAAGCAAAATGAAGCCTGTGAGTAACTCTTTCAGCCTGGGTGAGATAGGGAGAACCAGTTTAATTGGGAAATTAGGGAATGTCCTTCAATTGGGGAATGGCTGAACAAATTGTGGTATCTGCTGGTAATGGAATACTATTGTGCTAAAAGGAATGATCAACCAGAATAATTCCATGTGAACTGGAATGATCTCCAGGAATTGATGCAGAGTGAAAGGAGTAGAACCAGGAGAACATTGTACACAGAGACTGATACACTGTGGTACAATCGAACATAACGGACTTCTCTACTAGCAGCAATGCAATGATCCAGAACAATGCTGAAGGACTTATGAGAAAGAAAGCTATCCACATTCAGAGGAAGAACTGTGGGAGTAGAAACACAGAAGAAAAACAACTGTTTGAACACATGGGTTGATGGGGATATTATTGAGGATGTAGATGCTAAACAATCACCCTAGTGCAACTATCAACAATATGGAAATAGGTCTTGATCAATGATACATGTAAAACCTAGTGGAATTGCATGTCACCTATGGGGGGTAAGGGAGGTTGGGGAGAAGGAAAGAACATGAATCATTAACCATGGGAAAATATTCTAAATAAAAAATAATAAGCCAAAAAATTAAAATTAAAATTAAAAAATAAAAGGGAGGAGAGTACTTTTTCTGCCCTGATCTTCCTACTCCTCTAGGTCTAATTCTACCTCCTCTGAGAGGCCACCCAGTCAGCAGAACTCTTCTTCCTTAAGCTCTTACTTACTCTACTCCTCTGTCCACATCATTCCTTGAACACTTGGCATATGCTGCTTTAGCTCTCTGTCTGGTCTCCCAAAGTAAAATGCAAGCTCTCTGTGAGGATAATTTATGTCTAGGGAAGATCTGCCCCAAACTGCTAGAAGTCCTAAATCCTGGTGCCAGATGACAAAGGGGCACTGTGGTTCTGTGGGTAGGACACTGAACTGGGAGACAGAATGCCTATTTGAACCCTACCTCTGCCACTGATTATCTCTATGACATTGTGCAAATCTCTTGACCACAAGTTTTTCCTCTGAAAAATGAGGAAGTTGGTCATGGATAACCCCTAAATCCTCTTCCAGGTTTTATATTCTATGATCCAAAGAAAAAGAAAAGACTTGAAATACTAGATTGCAGAGAGAAAAAAAGCCCCATGACTAAAACTCCTGCTCAATTGAACATGACAGATAGCAGATCCTGTCCTGAGATGAGGCTTTGTTAGAGGGAATGGAGAGAAATGTGGGGGTTTGCTGATCAAGGAAAGTGGTGGGACAAGTGGTATACCCTGGTTAGGGAAAGGGGAAACAGGACCAAAAAAGTATGTAGGTGTGCCATGGAAATGTATAACAACTTCTCAGTGCTGCCCAAATCTTAAGATTATAAATATATTTAGAGCTAAAAGGGAACTTATAGACCATCAAGTCCAGTAATGCCTTTTTATTTTAAGGATAAGTAAGGAACAAAGAGAAAAAATAGATGACTTGCCCAGGATCACACAGCTAGCATAAATATCTGAGATAGGCTTTGAACTCATATATTCCTGAATCCAAATCTAACGTCTTATCCATAACAACATGCTCTGGCATGAAGAGCAAGGGCCTCAACTGGAAAGTTCTTAGCAGTCACAGGGAGAAGGATAAAGTTGGAGTTCTTAGTGAGAGGTGACAAGGTGCTGGAAACAAACTTGATTTGTATCACAAGATTGCTGGGACTGAATCTGTCCTTTGTGACATTTCAGAGATTCCCCATAATGTTCAGGGGAGTAGCCTATGATATATGAAAGAGTAAAACTCATGGGCTCAAACAGGAGTAGGACCTTTGTCTGGGACACAGAACTCCAGTCAATTAAATAGGAATGGGTGAAGTATTATAATGATCCTGGTGTTATGAGGAGCTGAAGCTGAGAGTGTGGGTTTTACCTTAGTGTAACACTTAAGTTGTGATAGTGAAACACAAAGGACCCCACAGAAACAGTTGTTGTGAATCTGCTAAACCCAACTTCAGATATAACAGTGTCCCAGAATAGCCAGCCAAATGAAGAATCTGTGATTAGAATTGTACAGCTACTTCTGACTAACGCTAAGTTGACTGCAGATTATATTTTGCTATAACTGATACTATTCTCCTTTCCCTCAAATGTCCCAAGGGTATAATCACTAAGCCCTAAGATAGAGATGACACCAAATCTAGGTAAATTTAAAGATTTAATGTTATCAGGCTTAGGAAGGGAAGCAGGATAATGATTGGGAAGGAGGGAAACAGGAAGTCCTTAAACTAAGCTAATGATGATAATGATGGTATTTGAATTGATGGTAGTCAGGCTTGTCAGTTGTCAGTTGCCAGTTGCCAATTACCACTCTGGCCAGACCAGATGGGTTTCAACCTAAATCAGGTTGCTTTGCTATTAAATGTTGTTGCTTCTTCTTGGTGATTAGATTAGGATCAAGGTTATTCAATATAAGGGTAACACAGGATCTGGGATTGTAAAATTGGTTGGTGCAGGTTACTGGTAACTCAAGTTGACCTATGTCCTACCCTCACCACCTCCCACTTCCCCAAAACCCAATTTCAGATTGAGATGGATCTCCCAGTTCAAATCCTTCCTCATATACCTGACCTTCAACTGTCCTGGCACATGCCATCTTTTGCCAGGCTCAGTTCATTCTATGTTCTAATGAGGTAACTGTCCATCATCTTGCTTTCCATATTAATATGCAAAATATCATTACAGAAGGTAAGAATAATAGATTTAGGGGATAGCTGGGTGGCTTAGTGGACTGAGAACCAGGCCTAGAGATGGAAGGTCCTAGGTTCAAATATGACCTCAGACACTTCCTAGCTGGGTGACCCTGGGCAAGTCACTTAACCCCCATTGCCTAGCCCTTACCACTCTTCTGCCTTGGAACCAATACCCAGTATTGATTCTAAGACGAAAGGTAAGGGTTCAATTTAAAAAAAAAAAAGAATAGATTTAAACACAGGAAAAGGCTAGACCAAATTTTGTTTGTTCCCAAGGAATTGTCAGTCAAGATGACAGCATTGATATGTGAAGGAAAAAACAATTAATTTTGAGTTAAAAGACCTGGGGTTTTGTCTCTGGCCCTGACACTACTTGAGTAGAATATCCTTGGTTAAGTGCCTTCCCTTGACTGAGCATCAGATTTAGAGGCATTATCTCTAAGGTCTCCTCCAGTTCTACATTCTGTTATTCCAGGAACTATCCTCATGGAAAGTGAAGACCTAGAAAATCATAGTACTAGTCTTTATAATCTTCTCTTTTATTTATATCAATCACAATATCTTCTCCTTAGTCATTTGATTAGTTAACAAGTATTTTTGGTGATTACTATGTGCTAGCGTGTATGTGCCTCTTATGTGTATGAGATTTATGGGGTCTTCAGGAAGGACTAGAATCTCTGGTAGAAGGGCTTGTTGAGCCTTTTCAGGGTTGCTCATCCACCTTTGGTGTCCACTTTTCACCCATTTCTTACCTACCAGGCAGCTGTAACATGGGCAGCAGTCAAATCCCAGTAAAACCATCTCAGCAGATGTGCTAAACCACTGAGGGTAAGCAACAGGACTCAATCTCACTGGTGTCATGAGGCTGTTTATCCAAAGCATGTGAAGACTTCCACCAGTAGAATTCGTGGATGAGAACAAATTATCCCAATGTCCAGGAAAGCAGCTGAAGCAGGTATTATGGAGTGCTTTGAGTTTGGCCAGACATCAAAGAAGCCAAGATTATTCACTTCATCCTGGGGCATCACTAGTCATTTTCTATTTGCCAATGCCCATTGATAACTCTGGGAGAGTGAGGCTAGCAACTTTATCCAATTCTTACTCACTTAAAATCTAATTTACTCATGAGTCAAGACTTTACCATATGATGTCATTGGTCCTTTTTGAAAATGAAGGGCAAACAACAACTATGTGCAAAATATTATGCTAAGCACTGGGGATAAATAACACAGGATTCACTGTCTAATGGGGAAGACTCCATAAAGTGCTACTCCTACCCCACATTCACTCATAGAAGCATGTGAGAAATTCCTTCTGATGCCACTCTTCCAACACAAATTAAGAGGCCATGATATTGACTGTGAACAATTCATGACTGCTCTGGGAATAATCCTGTCTCAACAAATCAAAAAAGATTTCACACTATCTAGCTTTTCCTTTATTCAACACACAGAGCCAGATTCTCAATTAGAAAATGAAACAACTTTTATTACACAGTATCTCATCTGCATGAATATCCATATTTCATGTCTTCAGACTCAAGGACCCAGGTTTTCCCAAATAGATAATGAGGCAGTTTTTATTAGGCAAAGTCTCATAAATATTGATATCTCTATTTCCTGGACTATGTTTACATGTTCATTATTACACTGGTCC
>NW_025396468.1:0-3471 GCF_016433145.1 Gracilinanus agilis | reverse complement strand
TCACCACCTCAACTCCCAGTTTCCACCTGTGACCCCTTTTAGGCCCCTTAGCAAAGCCCGCCCTGTTTTGTAGCCACAGCCTCCATTTTGTTTTCTGGCAATCACAGCCACGCCCCTTACTCCCATCCCCTGCCCTCACCACGCCCCTCACCCCTCCCTGTTGTACTGTGGCCATTTAGCCACCAGAGACCACTAGTGAGCACGCAAAATTTTTTTTTCTTTTTTCTTCCTCCTTTTCCCTTCCTTCTCTTCCCTCAGTGCACCATCCCTTGTAACAAAGAGAGGGGAAAAGCAGGTCAGTAAAACTAACCAATCCTGATAGTTGCTCAGCTTCCTGGAGTCTCCCATCCCTGCAAAGAAGGGAAGGGGGTGAATTTTCTGCCTTCTCTCCTTCCTTCTTTTCTCCAGGGCCAAGCTTGATCTGTCCAATTGTGGAAGAACCATAGATTAGCAACAGCCATGAGGGATTTCAAAGGTTTTCCCTCCAAATCCCTAATTATACAATTAAGGAAACTGAGGCCAAGAGATTACACAATGGATAGAGTGATGGACCTGGAATCAGGAAAACCTGAGTTTAAATCCTGCCTCATCCATTTACGTGACTCTGGTCAAGTCACCTAACCTCATTTTCCTCATCTGTAAAAATGGGGATGATAAAAGCCACAGAACATTGGGATGGAAAGACACTGCGGAGGTCTGTCTCAAACTCTTCTCTGGATAGAGGAGAAATTGGGGAAGGAAATTAGAGAAGGAAAGCGAGACTCTCAAGGTTTGTTGTGAGGATCAAATGAGAGATTTTTGTAAAGCATTTGGCAAACCTGTAATCAAAATGACTTTTCCAAGGTCACCTAGGCAGCAAATCTCAGGGGCAGGACTGGAATTCAGTTCGTGTGTCTCTTGCCAACACTCCTTTCCCTGCACCCCATTGCCTGGCACTTCAGCCTTGCTCCTCTCAGCTCTGGCCCATATCCATCCCTCCAGTCATGTCTCCCATGCAGACTTGGGGCTGCAGCCTGGGGGACCTGCTCCCCTTGCAGCATGTGCTCTGCTTTCCAGGCTCCTGGCTTCTGCCCATGCTGTTCCCTCTCTTCAAAGGTCTTCACTGCATCTCTGCCTGGTGAAATCACTTCACATCAGGATTAAGTTCTAATCCCAGCCAGTCAGGGTGTGACATGGGGCTGCCTAGTCCCAATTCTGGGCTCACCATTTACTCTTCTGAGAAACGGAGGCATCCGTGCGGGTGACGTCAGAATAACCTGCCCATAAACCTCCCATGATCTAGTGGGAGAGGCAGAGGCAGGAACCTGGGTGTGAATCCCAACTTATCAACTACTGGTTCAGTGACTTTGGAATGACAAGGAATGGGCCTTGGCTTCCTCGTCTGTAAAGTGAGGGGATGAACTAGATGGCCTGTAAGGTCCCTTCCAACTCTGTGATTGGATTCTATTAATTTGTTTTTCTTCTAAGTGACCTTGGACTTGTCACTTCTCCTGTGGGGCTCAGTTTCTTCATCTGTAAAATAGAAGGAGCTTAACAGGATGACCTTCATGATCCCTTCCAGCTTTAAACATTTAATTTTATGTGTCCTTCAAGGCTCAAATGCTCTCTCATCTGCGAAGTCTTCCCCAATTCCTCTTTACCCTCCACTGCCAAGGTGGAGACCATCACTTCCTTCTGTGAATGCCTCTTGTCCTCTGTATGGGCTGCCTCGTGTGATCAGGATTTATGGACCCATCCTGCTTCCCTGCTGTGCCCTCAGATGAGATGAGGTGAGAGAGAGAAGAGCAGAACCTGCTGGATTTCTGTTTCCTCCTCAGCACAGCCATGCCTGGGGCTGTATCAGATGTTCCTGTTTGTTTACTATTGTGCAGCCCTCTTTGACTTTTCATGTCCCCGTTTGGGGTTTTCTCGGCAAAGATCCTAGAGTGGTTTGCCATTTCCTTCTCCAGCTTCTTTTACATATGAGGAAACTGAGGCAAAGAGGGTTCAGTGATTTGCTGAGGGCCACACCACTAGTCTAGCCTTGGTGCTTTATGCGCTGTACTGCCTAGCTGCCCCCTAGGCTTGTTTTAGGGCCATAGATTTTGGTTCAGAAGAGACCTTAAAATTATTCTATCCAAATCCTCATGTTAGAGAGGAGGAGACAGAGGTGGGAAAGGGAAATGACTTGCTCAAGGTCACTTGAGCTAATGACAGATGTGGGATCTGAACCCAGATTCTGACTCCAGTTCTGGTCAAATTCCCACCATCCCGTGTTGCCTCCCAGAGCTCTTCTCTGCCTCTTGGTTTATTGATGAATGAATGAATGAATGAATGAATGAATGAATGAATGAATGGACTTGGAGGTGGGGAGTGGAGGTATCACTGGGTCATTTGGCCCAGGAGCCTCCTGATGGCAGGTGGGGGTCCGGCCCCTCTGAGGGTTCCCCAGTCCAGCCTTCTCCCTCCCCCTCCTCCCAAGCTGCAGGGCCATTGCAGAAGACGATGCCTTTGCAGTGGGGAAGGCGAGGAGCCCAGAGGTCCCTGAGGCATCAGGTCTCTGTTTCTGTGTTTAGATGGAGAAGAGGCAGGGTGGGTGCAGGGCCATCTGCCATCCCTGGGTTCCCTGTTGAGCACCCACACGTGCTGATTCTTGGGGGCTGGCGGGGAGGCATACTCGGCACTGAATCGATAGACCCACGACCCCAGCTTGTCCCAGGAAGCTTCCAGTCTGTGTCGCCTGGCAGGCAGAGCCAGGCCTCGAATGAAGAAGTCTAGAGGGACCCTTTTTCCATGCTAAGTTCAAATTTAAAAACTTTAAAAACCCAGTTTTTGAGATATTAAAGTCTCCTGGATGGAGAAAAACTGGAAGCCCAGAAGGGGTCCTGAGGGCCATCTCCCCACCCGCTTGGAGCTGACCTTCCTCCTGAGGACACGACCCGCCTGGGCACTGCCTGCTGGGTTTTTCCCCCTGAATGCTCTGCTGGCACCCCAGCTCAGCGTGTCTTTAGCCAGATTCATCCTCCTCCTCCTGCCTGCCTTATTAGAGCTGGCTCTCTTCTCATGCTAGAGGATCTGCAAGCAGTTTACAAATATCATCTCATTTTATCCTCACAGCAGCTCTGGGAGGTCTCCTTTCACAAATGAGGAAACCGAGGCAGACAGATGAAAGCAACTTCAACAGGGTAATATAGCCAGTACCTGTCTGAGGCCAGCTTGGAGTTCATCTTCCCACCTCCATGTCTAGCCTTCTGCTGTGCTATTTTTCTGAGCTCTTTGGGGTCACTGGGGGCCGCTCCTGGCTGTCTCTCGTTCAAGCACACTCCATAGTGCACGTGTAGAACTTGGCTGAGCTCCCCTGACAAGGGGAAGATGATGAAGGTGTACCAGCTGCTCTTTGGAAAACAAAGCTGGCAGGACACACCTTTGAGTTTAATCTCTCACTTTCTTAAGTCTGGGAAAGCACGAAAACACTAAACCACGTCCCAGTTT
>NW_025396467.1:0-5493 GCF_016433145.1 Gracilinanus agilis | reverse complement strand
TCTTCTCCCCTCCCTTTTTTTGACCTCCCCACTCCCCTGCTCCCCTTGGTTTATCCCTTCTAACTTTCTCAGAAGGGTTAGATAAGAGTTTTATGTCCCAATGGATAGTATGGCTACTCTTCCCTCTCCGGTTTGATTACACTAAGAGTAAGGTTTGATTATTACCTCTTAATGCTCTCTTCCTCTCCTTCTTATAATAGTATTTGTCCCCTCTCCCTCCCATGCCCTCTTTGTGTGTAATAGAATATCCTATTTTCTTATTCACTCAAGTTTCTCTTGTTGTCCCCTGCTATTCACCCCCTCTTTCCCATCCCCCATGCCATCTTAGATTATTTAGTGTTCCACCCTCACCCTGTGAATTATTCTTCTGATTACTATAATAGTGAATATTATAATAGTGAATAGAGTTCACTACAGAGAATTATACATAACGTTTCTCTACATAGGAATACAGATAATTAGATCTCACTGAGGCCCTTAAAAAGGCAAATTTAAAAATTATAAGTTTTCTTTCTTTCCCCTCTGTATCTTATTTACCTTTTCATGTTTCTCACAGTTTCTGTGGTTGGATATCAAACTTTCCATTTAGCCCTGGTCTTTTCTGTGCAAATACCTGGAATTCTTTGATTTTGTTGAATGCCCATACTTTCCCCTGGAAATATATAGTCAATTTTGATGGGTAGTTGATCCGTGGTTGCAGGCCCAGCTCTCGCCTTTCTGAATATCGTATTCCAAGCCTTGCAATCTTTTAGCGTGGAAGCTGCCAGATCCTGCGTGATCCTGATTGGTGCTTCCTTGATATTTGAATTGTTTCTTTCTGGCCGAATGTCGCAGGTGTTCTATGAATCCTTTCAATGTCTATATTGCCCTCTTGTTGTAGGACTTCAGGGCAATTTTGCTGAATTATTTCTGTTAGTATGGAGTCCAGGTTTCTATTAATTTCTGTTTTTTCTGGAAGACCAATTATCCTCAAATTGCCTCTTCTAGGCCGGTTTTCTTGGTCTGTCACTCTCTCATTGAGATATTTCATGTTTCCTTCTATTTTTTCAGTCTTTTGACTTTGTTTTATTTGTTCTTGTTGTCTTGAGAGATCATTAGCTTCTAGCTGCTCAATTCTAGCCTTTAGGGACTGGTTTTCAGCGATAATCTTTCGGTTTTCGGCTATGATCTTTTGGTTTTCGGCCAAAATCTTCTGGTTTTCGGCCATAATCTTCTGGTTTTCGGCTATAAGCTTCTGGTATTCCTTTTCAATCTCGTCATTTCTGGTGTTCAATTTGCCTATCAGTTCATTTGGTTTCTGAGCCTCACTTTCCAGTTGCATGGAAATGCCTCGATTCCACGTACCTTCCATGCTGTGTCCTGTTGTGGGGTTCCTCTGTTCGTCTGGACTTGTTTTTATGTCCCCTTGAGGAGTTTTGTGTGTTTCGGTCAGGAGAGGTTAAGAACTGCTTCTTACTCTGCTGCCATCTTAACCTGGAACCTGAATTTCTCTTTTAATGACATTTATTTTTGCTTTTGCTTTGTCTGATATCATGATTGAGCCCCCTGACTTTTTTTTTACTTCAGCTAAAGCACTAGATTTTACTCTTTCCCCTGATATAAGTCCTTTCTGTGTATTGTTGTTTCCAGAGTCTTCCTTGTAAAGGACAAATTGTTGAATTTTAGTTTATAATTCATTCTGCTAATTGCTCTGTTTTATTGGTGAGCTCATTCCATCCATTATCACAGTTATAATTACTGTGTAAAGTTCCCTCTATCCCATTTTCTTCTGCTTATCTTTCCTCTCTGTTTATTTTTTCCTCCTCAAATGTCTCTTGTTGTTCAGACAACTATCTCCCGTATTTTGCTACCTCTTTAATGACTCCTGCATTTCTCTCATTCCCCTTTCCTCCCGTTTCCCTAGTGGGGAAGATAGATTTCTCTGCCCAACTGAATTTGTGTGTGTGGGTGTGGTTGGGGGTGTAATTCCCTTTTTGAACCAAAACTGAGTATGAGGTTCAAGCATTGCTTTTCACCAACACTGTTTTGTGCACCACTGTAAAAACTATTTTTCATGTCTTTTGTGAGAAAAATTTATCTACTCTACTATCTCTCCTGTCCCTTTTTCTAGTATATCTTTCTCTCATCTTCATTTTTTTGAGATCATCCCAATTTAAGTGAATAACAACCATGACTTCTGACTATTTAGACTCCCAGTGATTGACCAAATGGAAATACATTTCTTAGTAGTTACATGTATAATCTGATATAGTAATAAACTAGTTCAACTTCATTGAGTATCTTATGATTTCTCTTTCATATTTGCCTATTTTTAATGCATTGAATCTTGTGTTTGAATGACATCTAACTTGAATATTAAGTTTTCTCTTCAAGTTCTGGTCTTTTCATAAGGAATGCTTTAAAGTTCTCTATTTCATTAAATATTCATTTTTTTCACCTAAAGAATTATATTCATTTTTGTGGGTGGGTGATTTTTGGTTATAATCCTAGAAGTTTTATTCTCCAGAATCATATTCCAAGTCCTCCACTCCTTTATAGTGGAGACTTCTACATCTTATTTAACCAATGGTATTTTGTTTTTATCTGATTCGATGATATTTTGTTTTTTAATTATGTTATTTTCTCCTCAGTCTGAGAGCTTGGAATTTGTTTAAAATATTCCTGGGAGTTTTGATTTTGGTATCTCTTGAGTAATGGACAAGTAGATTCTTTCAATTTCAATTTTATCTTCTACTTCTAGGATATCAGAGTAATTTTCTTTGACAATTTTTTGAATTGTGTTATCTAGGTTTCTTCTTTGATTATGGCTTTTAGGAAATCCAAAATATTTTTACATGTTTTTCCAAGTGTGTGCTTTTTTTTTCAATTTCAATTTCCAAAATTTCTATCTCTCTCCCTTCACCTCAATCAATTTGATATAGGTTATTTATGTGCAGTCATATGTAACATATTTCCACTTTAGTCATGTTGCAAGAGAAAATGCCACTTTCCACTGACCCTTCCTAAAATATCTCAAGAGAAATAAAGAAAGTTTAAAAAAGCATGTTTGGTCTACATTTAGACTTTATCAATTCTTTCTTTGGAGGTAGAGAGCATTTTTTATAATGAGTCATTGAGAATTGTCCTAGATCACTGTACTGTTGAGAATCACTTAGTTATTCAAACTTGATTATCATTTATTATTATTGTAACTGTGTACAGTATTGTCCAGATTCTTCTGCCTTTACTTTTCATTAATTCTTCTAAGTCTTTCCAGGTTTTTCTGAAAACATTTTGCTTATCATTTCTTATCATACAATAGCATTCTGTCATAATCATCTACCACAGTTTGTTCAGCCATTCCTTAATCAATGGACATGCCCTTGATTTTCAATCTTTGCCACCACATAAAGATCTGCTACAAATATTTTGGTACATAGAGTTCTTTTCTCCCCATTTAAAAAATCTCTTTAGGATAGAGATCTAGTAGTGGCATTGCTATAGATCAAATGTTACATACAGTTTTATAGCCCTTTAAACATATTAACAATTACTCTCTAGAATGGTTAGATCAGTTTACAACTCCAACAAATACACATTAATAATCCAATTTTACCACACCCCCAACAACATTTGTCACTATCTTTTTTTGTCTTATTGGCCAATCTGAATGGCATCAGGTAGTACTTCAAAGATCTTTATATTTGCATTTCTCTAATCAATAGTGATTTAGGGCATTTTTTAAAATTTGTGTATAAATAGCTTTGATTTCTTCGTCTGAAAATAGCCTGTTTGTATCCTTTTACCATTTATCAATTTAACAGGGACTCATATTCTCATAAATTATATGTATACACACAAACACATACATGTATATTCATGCATATAAGTATATATGTGTATGTGTAAAATATATATGTTGACTATAGGTATGTATGTATAATGAGGTCTTTAACCACTTTTCTCCTTTCCTTCTAATCTTGCTAACACTGGTTTTGTTTGTGCAAAATCTTTTAATTTGCTGCAATCAAAATTATCCATTTTGTATCCTATAATGACCTCTGTCTCTTGTTTGGTCATAAATTCTTCCCTTATCCACAGATGTGACAGGTAAACTATTATATTTCTGCCTAACTTGCTTATAGTATCATCCTCTATGCCTAAATCACAAAATCTACTCTGCTATTCACGTCTATTTTATAGAAATGCTCCCTTATGATTTCCTGTTATCTAATTAATTATTTCCCTGAGTCTTATATTTGAAATTAACATATTATATTTAGCTCTTAGCTGCTCATCAGGAATTCTTGAAAGTCCTCAATTTCTTTAAATATACTTATTTTTTGCCCTGCAAAATTATATTTAGTTTTGCTGAGTTGATGATTCTTGGTTGTAATCCTAGTTTGCTTTTCCTCTGATTCTGTATGTAGAAAATTCCAAACCTTGTGTTATCCTGACCATGTCTCCACTATATGTACTGTAGTTTTTTTTTTCTTCTCAATCTTAAAGCTAAAACTTCGGTTTTAATATTCCCAGGGGTTCACATTTTGGGATACCTTTTAGGAAATGATTGGTGAACCAATTAAATTTCCATTTTACCCTGTGGTTTTGGAATGTAATGGCAGTTTTCCTTGATAATGTCTTTAAACTATTACATTTGGGCATTTTTTTACCACTGTTTTCAGAGAGTACTATAATTCTTAAAATATCTCTCTTTAATTTTTTTTCAAGATGGCTGGCTGATTTTCCAATAAGATATTTCATATTTTCTTCAATTTTTTTCAATCTCCTGATTTTCTTTTATTTTGTTCTTGATATTTCATGGAGTACTTAGCATCCATTTGTCCAGTTTCCATTTTTAAGTAATTATTTTCTTCATTGAGGTTTTTGCACTTCCTTTTCCTTTTCTCCATTTCTACCTTTTAAAGGTTCCTTTCTTCAGTGAATTTTTGTACACCTTTGACAAATTGGCCAATTCTTATTTTTAAAAGAGTTAGTCTTTTCAATGCATTTTTTTTAACATTTATTAATAATCATTTTTAACATGGTTACATGTTTCATGCTCCTATTTTCCCCTTCACCCCCCGCACTCCCCCCACCCATGGCCGATGCACTTTTCCACTGGTTTTGTCATGTGTCCTTGATCAAGACCAATTTCCCAATTGTTGGTGGTTGCATTGGTGTGGTAGTTTCGAGTCCACACCCTCAATCATGTCCGTCCCGACCCATGCATTCAAGCAGTTGCTTTCCTTATATGTTTCCTCTCCTGCAGTCCTTCCTCTGAATGTGGGTAGCATTCTTTACCATAAATCCCTCAGAATTGTCCTGGGTCATTGCATTGCTGCTGGTACAGAAGCCCATTACATTCAATTTTACCACAGTATATCAGTCTCTGTGTACAATGTTCTTCTGGCTCTGCTTCTTTCCCTCTGCATCAGTTCCCAGAGGTCTCTCCAGTTCGCCTGGAACTCCTCCAGTTTATTATTCCTTTTAGCACAATAGTATTCCATCACC
>NW_025396466.1:0-5916 GCF_016433145.1 Gracilinanus agilis | reverse complement strand
TCTGCTTTGCTTTTCCTGAGTGTAGGTGACTAGACAGTGATCTTGAGATGGGCCTTTCCAGCCCCAACAGCTACCTTGTGGCCTTGAGAAGTCTGGCATCATTCAGCGGTCCTGGTCACTTTAGCTTGGAGTTTATCCCCAGCTACTACAGTGGTTCTTGAAGGAGAAGATTAGCTCTTGCTGAACTTGTGACCCAGCGTGGGACAAGTTAAGGATTAGTGATGATAGGAGATGCTGTAGCTGGAAGAGGGTTGGCATCTAGGCTGCCTGGCACCCGTCTACAACATAAGTAAGCCTCCAGGCTCTTTCTCGAAGACCTCAGCATCTTTTTTCAGATCCTAGCTCAAACATTACCTTCTAATGAAGCTCTTCCCCATTCCACACAACTGGTAGTAACCTTCCTCCTTAACTCCCTTGTATTGATTCTCTCTATATGATTCTGTATAGATTCACCAAGCTTTCACTTGGGGGAATTACAGCGGCCAGAGAAGAGTATGCATGCTTTAAAGCCAGGGACTTCATTGTTCACTGTTTTCCTCTCTCCTCATATATGTGGCTGGCATCTTTTCTCTTGGGCATCTAGGTGGTAAAGTGGATTCTTCTTCTTGAGTTTAAATTTAGCCTCAGTTACTTATTAGCTCCCTCACCCTGGACAAGTCATTTAACTTCATTTGCCTCAGTTTCCCCATCTTTGAAATGAGCTGGAGAAGGAGATGGCAAACCATTCCAATATCTTTGCCAAGAAAGTCGCTAATGGGGTCACCAAAACTGAACAATAACAGTCTCTTTTTAGAATGCAAGCTTCTCGAGGCTTGAAATAGTTTCATCTTTTGTCCTTGTATCGGTGCTTGGCACATAGTAGATGTTTCAGAAATCCTTGTTAATTGATTGATTACCCCCATTTCATTTCAGGGGCTGCCAGAGATCCTGATGCTGCCTCAGCCATTCCCAAGGACAGAAGGATTTCTGGGTTCTGTATGGGCTGTTCCTGCCTCTTACCTTGTTCTGTGCAGTTTTCTATGACTTGGATTTATCAACTCTGGCTCAAGCCAATGGCAGCCAAGGAGCTTGGCCCATGAAATTTTAATCCATGCCTCCCTCTTTCCTCCCATACAGCAAGCAACCTTCTCTTGGTGCATTGATTCCCTTGACCTTTATCTGGTCTGATATATAAAACCAACATGAAATTATTCCGTTTACACTAAACCTTTTAACATGAACATCGATGCTTAAAATCACTCTAAATCCCAGAGGTCACATTGAAACACTCGGTAGCAAAACATCTATAATTATGGACCTTTTCAGCTCCTCCCCTATGGGACGAGGCATATAGCTCTGTAATTTCTCAGTCTTCATCCTGACTTCCCAGAAATTCTCATTTAGTAGGTGCAGAGTCAAAGGACCTAATCCCCATTTCCCCTCATTTGATGGAGGAGGAAATAGAGGCCTGCAGAGACCAAGTGCTTTGGCCAAGGTCAGGCAGAAAATTGCCAGTGGCTCAGGAGCTGGAATATAACAAAATGCAAGTGGTTATGAACTGAGAAGAGGGACCAGGCATGCTCTACACAAAAGAAGTGGCAGTTTGCCCCGAGGGATGGATTAAATCCCTATTAGCCTGGATGTTCTAGGTCTCATGCAGTACCCTGACTTGGGGTTCAGGTGCTCTTTCAAATCTTGCCTCTGGGGTTGACTACTTGTAAGTACCTTGGGCAGGTCATGTAACACTCCTCCAATCCTCAGACTTCAGCTTCCTTACCTGTAAAAAGAGGAGATTAGACTAGATCAGTGATAGCAAACCTATGGCACAGGTGCCAAAGATGGCACACAGAACTCTCTTGGTGGGCACTCGGCCAACCTTCCTCTTTCCCCCTATCCCCAGAGTTCATTACTAGAAAGGTAGAGGGTCTTGGACAGAGCTGCACCCTTCTCCCTCTACTGTGTCTGATGACATTTTTTCACATCACCCGCCCCTCTGCCCAGCAGCCCAATGGGAGCACTTTCTCCCTCCCCTGTGTGGGGTAAGGAGTGGGGTGGGGAGGACCCAGTATGTGGTGGGGGAGGGGCACAGCACTTGGCCTGGGGTTTGGGGTTGGGGCAGGGCCCTGCACTCCATCTCTAAAAGGTTTGCCATTCCTGGACTAGGTGGTATGTGCAGTCCCTTCCAGCCCTAGATATATGATGTTAGGATCCAGATTCTGCTGTCCATGCCTCCAAAGTGACCCCAATCCCATCTGCACTTTCTGAAGACAGAATATATATTTTCTTCTTTTGGGTCTCATCATGAAATGATGGAGTTGAGTTTGAAGATCTCTAAGGTTCTAGCCAGACCCAAAGTTCTGTGAAATGATGATTTTCCTTTGGAGATCTGGTCTGAGGGCTGGAAAACATGAACCCTATACAAGATCCTCTCATTTTGCTATTGAGAATCTTTGTTCTTGGTCATGTGGGGTTTTCTTCTTTTTGGTGGAATTGATGGTGGTAAGGAGAGGTCATGATAATTGATAACTAGTACTCTTAGAGAAGCTGAGTTTTTTTTCCTCCTGTTTGCTCGCTTGTCTGGATTTTTCTGTATAAAAGTTGTCGAGTGTTAAAGATTTCTTCTTCTTCTTGTTAATCTTTCTCTTTTGGCCTTCCTGATTCTGGGTTTCCGTTGTGAGCCCAGCCAGTTCTCAGCTTTATCTTCATGCTCAGGGTCTGTCTGCTCTCAGGGTCTGTCTGAGCTCTTTCGGCTCCTGAGGTCTCAGGTCTCGTTGTTTTCAAGGTCAAGCCCCCTGGTGGACCCACTTGCTTGATCCTCTGCCAGAGGCTCCTTTATAGGTCTCAGGGTGCTGTTTCCACAGTTGTATACCCATCTGCCCTAGTTCCCCACTCAGGGTTTCAGAGACTTCCCTCACGCCTGTGTCTGCCTCCGCCCTTGCCTGCGATCCATTCCCTCGCTCAAAGTCCGTGTGCATTCTTTAGCTTTTTGGGGTCCTAAGTCTTGCTGCTCTCATGAACAGGCCCTGGAGCTGCCAATGACTCAATGGGTGCTTCAAACTTGTTCTATTTCTTTTGAAGGTGGTGTGTGTGTGTGTGTGGGGGTGCTCAGCCTGTGATTTAGTGAGAGCTGTTTCACCCCTTTATAGCATGGAAATGCCCCGATTCCACGTACCTTTCACGCTGCACCCTGTTGTGGGGTCCCTCCATTCATCTGGATTTGTTTTTATGTCCCCTTGAGGAGTCCTGTATGTTTAACAAATTAGGGAGAGCAGAGATTAATGAAATGGGCATGCAACTCAAAAAATTAGAAAGTGAGCAAATTAAAAATCCCCAGATGAAAACTAAATTAGAAATACTAAAAATCAAGGGAGAAATGAATAAAATCAAAAGTAAAAGAACTATTGAATTAATAAATAAGACCAGAAGCTGGTATTTTGAAAAAACAGATAAAATAGACAAAGTACTGGTCAATCTAATAAAAAAAGGAAAGAAGAAAACCAAATCGACAGTATCAAAGATGAAAAGGGAGACCTCACCCCTAATGAAGGGGAAATTAAGGCAATCATTAAAAAGTATTTCGCCCAACTATATGGCAATAAATATAACAATTTAGGAGATATGGATGAATATTTACAAAAATATAAATTGCCTAGATTAAAAGCAGAAGAAATAGAATACCTAAAGAATCCCATATCAGAAAAAGAAATTGAACAAGCCATCAAAGGACTCCCTAAGAAAAAATCGCCAGGGCCTGATGGATTCACAAGTGAATTCTATCAGACATTCAAAGAGCAGCTAATCCCAATGCTATACAAATTACTTGATATGATAAGCAAAGAAGGAGTCCTACAAAATTCCTTTCATGACACAAATATGGTACTGATTCCAAAGCCAGGGAGAACAAAAACAGAGAAAGAAAACTACAGACCAATCTCCCTAATGAACATAGATGCAAAAATCTTAAATACAATACTAGCAAAGAGACTCCAGCAAGTAATTAAGAAGATCATCCACCATGATCAGGTGGGATTTATACCAGGAATGCAAGGATGGTTCAACATTAGGAAAATCATCCACATAATTGACCATATCAATAGTCTAACAAACAAAAATCACATGATTATCTCAATAGATGCTGAAAAAGCCTTTGACAAAATACAGCATCCATTCCTATTGAAAACATGGAAAAGTATAGGAATAGAAGGACCTTTCCTAAAAATAATAAACAGTATATACCTAAAACCATCAACAAGCATCATATGCAATGGGGATAAATTAAAAGCCTTCCCAATAAGATCAGGAGTAAAACAAGGATGCCCATTATCACCTCTATTATTCTACGTAGTACTAGAAACACTAGCAGTAGCAATTAGAGAAGAAAAAGAAATTGAAGGTATCAAAATAGGCAATGGGGAGACTAAGCTATCACTCTTTGCAGATGATATGATGGTCTACATAAAAAATCCTAGAGAATCAACTAAAATGCTAGCAGAAATAATCAGCAACTTTAGTTCTGCTTTTATTAAAGGGAGACTTTTTGTGGCCATCCATACAAGTAGCCACTCTCTGTTTTGATGTCTCAGCACTTGCCTAAGCTACCATTTACTAAAATGTTCTGGTCCCTATTTGGGGGGCCTGAGAACCTCCTAAACATGCTGTTGTTGCAGAACACCCTGTTTTCATTGGTTTTTTTCTGTATTGGGGTCCAGTGGTTTCTGACAAAGGCATTCCCGAGAGGAAGGACTTAGAAGGGGTTGCCAAGAACTCTTCCTTGTGATGGAATCATCTTTGCCCAGCTTTTAGGTATATCTTGTACCTAAGACCTCAGGCAGCCACCAGCACAGTATCACAGATCCGTTCACAGAAACACACTGATCTCATTCTCCCTTTGATCTCTGGATCTACTGACAGCCCCTAGACTCATTTCCCAAGGGGCTGAGAAAATGACAATTCAGAAAAACAAATGTTGGAGGCCAAATCTGACCAATGGTTGTTCCTCATTGTATTGCTATGTGAAAGAGCAATGCTTGATGTATAAGACAACCACACCAACCATTGGACCCTTCTTTCCCTGCTCTTTTAATCAAGAACCTTGACCTTAATATAAATGCACAACCTGCTGGGCTCCTAATCACCTAACCAGGAAAAGAGGCTTCTTACTCTTGCCTGCAGAGTTACTATTTCTCAATTACTCCACCTATCTTTTTGTCAACTCTCAGCTTATTCCACTTGGATGGCAAGTTTCTTGCTTCTGAACAAACGCCCACATCTGAGGGGCTAGTCTCTATCCATCTGCATGTCTTTGGATCACTAGTGTCAGAGACATGACTTGTACCCTTAAACTGATCCAGTGCTAAGTAGATCATTGGTGGGTGTGGGGACCCATGTGTCCTCATTGACTCACCAAACAGATGGTTGTTCTCTTTTCAAACTCTATCAAACAGGCCAATGTAAGATGGAAAAACCAAAACCAAAAACCTTCCCCAAGGATGCTCACAGTACAGAACACATAATCTCACTGGGGAAAGCCATCCAGGAAAGCAGCTTCCCTGGAACCACAGAGTTCTGGCCAGGATATGCAAAGATGAATTTTCACTTGGCTATCTTGCTCTTCTTTCTGCTAATAAACTCTGTTCTATGGCTACCATATAAGTGATAAAAGGAATGACAATAATGATGAGAAGAGAGAAACATGAAAGACTCTCTGAACTGATTCAGAGTGAAGTAAGCAGAACCAGGTGTGGGGAGGGGAAGCAAAGTAAATAACAATAAGAGCAAAATGATCAAAACTGAATGCTATGAAATTAGAATGACCAAGCTTGGCCTCAAAGATGAGATATGAGATGTGTGTGTGTCTGTGTATGTGTCTGTGTGTGTGTGTGTGTAAGAGAGAGAGAGAGAGAGAGAGAGAGAGAGAGAGAGAGAGAGAGAGAGAGA
>NW_025396465.1:0-3385 GCF_016433145.1 Gracilinanus agilis | reverse complement strand
AGAGAGAGAGAGAGAGAGAGAGAGAGAGAGAGAGAGAGAGAGAGAGACAGAGAATCACTAGCACAGCAGGAAGACCACTGGCAAACAAGAACATTTTATGAGTAGCAACTACAGTTACTATAATTTGGGGTCAATATGAAATGATTTAAACAAGAAAAAAACTCCACATTATCAGATATTGTGTATTACATACATGTGAGGGATGTGTTTTCACAGAAGCTAGAAATTAGGCTGTGAGCCTGAGTAAGGGCAGAGGGACTGTCTCTTCTTTGAACTTTGCATCACCCTCACTGTCTATCCACAATGCTTTGCACATAGTAGGTGCTTAATCTAAGTATGTTGAAAGGATGCTATAATTTTGCATTTGCGGATTATTTAAAAGATGAAAATGCAGAATTCATTCATTCCATATTTTATACCTAGAAGGCATGGTGATGGGGTGAGAGCTAATAAAGCTAAAATACAAAAAGGTGTCCCAAAAACCTTGGTGCATCTAGAGAAGTAATTTTTGGAGCCAGATGGCTGCAGATCAAAGCAGACTGTCTTCCACATCCATGTATTTATGGTTTTATTTGGGAGTTTTGGTTTTGTATGAGTGTGCTGCTACAACAATCAGCACTATGGAAGTGTGTTTTTCCTGATAATACACGTATGGCCTAAATCAAATTGTTTACCATCTCTGAGTGGGGGAGGGAAGGGAGGGAGAGACATGGTTTGGATCTTATAATTTTGGAAAATATATGTTGAAAATCATTATTATATGTAATTGGGAAAATAAAATATTTTTTATTTCAAAACAAAAACTTTGGTGCAGTGTTTAGTAGCTTGAATAGTTTAAGAGGGCAACAACTAGAATTTAAAATTGCACTAAGACTTTTGGGCCTTCAAAGCCTTTAATGACATCAAAGGGGGTGTGGTAATAAATTATAAAAAAGGTAATTCTCTGATAGGGCAAAGGGGAAGTGCAGATAAAATACTCTAGGTAAAATTGAGGAAGGATAAAACATTTACAGTTGGGTGTGGGAGGGTAGGGTCTTGATCAGGGAAGTTTGCCATGAAGGAGATCTTTACCTTGGGCCTTTATGGAAGACAAAGCTTATGAAAGGTGGAGAAAAGGAGGGGAGAGCATTCCTGGCATAGGACAGAAAGGGTCCAATTATATGGTTGTGGGAGATGAAATATTAACATCTAAGAAGAATTTGAGTCATTAATTAAGAATATTTTTCCATGGTTCCATGGTTCATGTTCTTTCTCTCTCTCTTCCCTCCCCTCTCCTGGAGCTGACTAGCAATTCCACTGGGTTATACATGTTTCAGTGTTCAAAACATATTTCCATGTTATTAATATTTGCTATAGAGTGATCAGTTAAAGTCAACATCCCCAGTCATATATGTACCCATTGAACCATGTGATGAATCCTATGTTTTTCTCCTGGGTTTCTACTCCCACAGTTCTTTCTCTGGATGTGGAGAGGGTTCTTTCTCAAAGTTCCTCCGGATTAGAATAATTCAATTTCCTTAGAAGGTAGAGTCCATTGAAGGGTAGTGTTGGGAGATAAGATAACAAGGGTAGATTGTAAACCAGGTTAAGAAGAACCCTAAATGCCTCAAGAATTAGAATTTTTATCCTATGGTTGCTAGAGAGCCACTGAAGATGCTTGTGCAAGAGAGTGATAGAATGAGAATCATCTGAAAAAAATCAAAACATTATAGATTAAGAGTTGGATGACACTTTAGTGGTCATAGCCATAGATTTAGAACTGGAAAGAGCCTCAGAGAACCTTCTCATTTGACAGATGAGGAAACAGGCACAAAGAGTAACTTGAAAGACTTGCTCAGACTTGCTCACTGTCAAATAGCCAGGAAATATTTGAAGCGGGATTTGAACCAAAGTATTCCTGATTTCAGATCAAATGTCCAAGGTCATCAGATCCAGCCCCCTTATTTTCCTTATGAGGAAAGTTAGATGGTTATGTGACTTACCATTGGTCACATATATAGTATCAGAGACGGGATACTTGGTCTTCTTGATATCAAGTCCAATATACTTTGCTGCCTCTCATTTGAGATAGAGTGCATTATCTTCTGTGGTCAGCACTACTTTAGCCATTTTTTTAAGTCTTATTCAATTCTTCATGACCTCATTTGGGGCTTTCTTGGTAAAGATTCTAGAGAAATTTACCATTTCCTTCTCTAACTCATTTGACAGATGAGTAAACTGAGGCAAACAAGGTTAAGTGACTTTCCCAGGGTCACACAGCTACTAAGTAACAGAGGCCTGATTTGCACTAATGAAGATGAGTCTTTCTGACTCAGGGCCTGGTGCTCTGTGAACTATGGCCATGACTAGCTACCTGATGACAAAAGAGTTGCAGAGTTAGAAGGGTCATTAGAGGTCTGATGCTCTGTTGACAATTTTTACCAGTCTATGATATTTTTTATTTCTAAAGGTCCTTCTTCCTTTTTTCCCCTTTATACAGATTTTCTTTTCTTTCCTTCCTTCCTTTCTTCCTTCCTTCCTTCCTTTTTCTTTTCTTCCTTCCCTCTGAATAGTTGAAAAATTTTGAATGCCTGGAACTACATTACCCAAACTTCCTTTCTGCATTACCCATAATTCCTTTTGCCTTGCATATAACTGTGTGCTTATGTGGTCTGTATTTAATTAGGGTTTGCTGTGCCACACACCCTCTCTTGTACATGAATGGAGTCCTGACCTGTCCTGGTGGGCGGAGCCTCTCTCTTCCATGCAGGTTGAGTGGGAAAGGCTCCCCGGGTCTCTCTAGCTCTCTAATTTAATATTAATAAATCCTTATAAATATCCTACTTTGGAGGCATTGAATATTCATTTTAAAATCTACAAATTGGCGACTTAGGAAGGATCCCAGAACCTAACCTCAGATCCCCGCAGAACTAGTTTTCCAGCTCGCCCGCCAAGCCTCCAGCAGGCTCTCCCAGAGCTCCCTGCTTCCCCCTGGGTTGCCCCACGCCCCGCCCCGCCCTCTCTGCTGCTGCTTTCAAGCCTTTGGAGCCCCACCAGGCTTAAGGGGCTCCCGCTGCCTCCTGCTGCAAGAGGCTGCCTTCAGCCATGGCCAGCCCGTGCAGCCGGCCCACCTCCTGGCGGAGCCGCAGTGCCCATCCCTGCTTCTGCCCCTTCTTCCACGACTGGTAAGTTGAAAGGAGTCCCTCTGCCAGCGCCAGCGCGAGGGGGAGCCCCTGTTCCTCGCAGGCCCCCTCACCTCTGCCGGGCTCTTTGCCTTGGGGAGCTCCTGACCTTTTTCAGCCACCCCAGCCTGCCTCCTAGCTCCCTCCCTGCCCCAACTTGCGTTTCAGAAAGGGACCTCACCACCTCAACTCCCAGTTTCCACCTGTGACCCCTTTTAGGCCCC